>NW_014556124.1:0-121994 GCF_001313825.1 Dinoponera quadriceps
TTTCTCGCAAATGCAATTGACTCCAGTCTTTCGGCGCGAGTGATAAAACTCTTATTTACTTACTTATTGGCTACTACGTTCAGGATTATTGCGCGATAAAACAAAATTATGATATCTTAACTCTGAATTTGTTACAGACGCTGTATGAAAGTGTGTGGAGGTTAGAAGGGATAGCCCGGGAAGAATCTAGGTATGCGCCCACTGAGTACTCGGCACAGAGAATAAGAAAGACTCTTTTATTACGTAGAGAAACACTAGAACGATGCAGCTCTAACGGCGGGCTAGTCTCCACTGTTCTACTGCCGTACAGCGACAAAAGACTAGCCGTGCAGTGACAAAAGACTAGCTCGCCGGCGTGTGGTCGGGGGCGAGCTCGCATGCAAGCGAGATAGAGTATAGCCGCCACAAGTGTAAGCTGCATCGCGAATAACGTAAAAAATACAAAACTGGCTATAAACTAGACACGTATAATACGGCAGTATTTTAACAAAAGATAAGCCCTTAAAAGACAGTGAATAACTTTGTTAACATACCTCCAATGTTTTACCTGTAAGACAGAGATAAATATATAAGCATCGTATATCATATAATATTGCGGAAAACTCATAATTAAAAGATGCAATAAAGGATACTTGAGAAGAATTGTATTCTGATAAAGCGAAGTCTGAAACTACACACTAATTATGCACAAATTAGTCATCCAGAATTGATAGTACTGACTAAAGTAGCAATAGACAATGTTATTGATGCACTTCTTTTGGATTATCCTCAGATAAAAGGACTTTGATCACAATTTGCAGTTGCACAAGAACAAACTCCAACTTTTTTTTTAAATCGTGAAGAATTGCCAAAACTTGCAGTAGTGGTAATGTTTCTGATATATATTGTGTATAGGATGTTCCGCTCTTGCTATTTGCATTTGAGTTTGAAGAGTTTGAAGACAAATTTTAAATAACTTCGCTCCGGAGCCCTCGAGTGCAAAGGGTTAATGCATTGGATAAATGCATTGAAGTACCATCCTAACTTTAATCTATCCAAACATTGGAATCTTTAAACTTCACTCTGCGATGCACAATGAAAGAAAAAAAAATACTGCCCCCTGTTAAATTCATAACGGTTCTCTCGTTTATCACAAATGTATATCGTATTAAGTGAAAAATGGCGATTGTTCGACTCAATTTTTAACCTTATACTTTAGTTGATTTCTTATATTAAAAAATTGATTTCAATCAAATGTTAAATTTTAATTTATGCCTTACAATAAACGGAATATAATACCTATTGGCTCTTTATTAATATAGGACATATCTTTTAGTTCAATCATATGATATATAATAAAATGAACATGCCATAGTGGAAACTATTACATGTCGTCGCGCTATAGTCAGCTGGCGTTCGCATAATAATGCAGTGTAACCTGTTGCGCGTGTTGAATCTAGAAAATCGCACCTGTAGGCAAACGCCCGTTCACGGTGTTCGGACTTTCCAGTCGTTCGTTTTGTATCTTATCCTCGTCGATAAAACGAGGAGGTAGCGACGAGGAGCCTTCGAATCGCGATTCGGCGATTCACGTGTCGCGATTCGAATCTTCCCGGTGCCGTCCAATTCCGACACGTTCCATACGGCCGGAACGCGCGGAAACACGGAGCGCGCCCCCGGCGATTTACAATCATAAACTGCGAGGTTCGCTTTGTATGTATACTATGTATGTATATACTTATCGCGGGAGCATGGTTTTATTATGATTTTTGAGCACCAGGTGGCCGCGTTTTTGTTGTCGATTTGTCGGCGGCGCGACACGGCTGCTCCAGCGCCATTACATCGATAAATGTCACTACAGTCGTCCGCATAAACGCCGCCGTCGAGCGTCAAACACCGATCAGTGCCGAGAAAGACTCGTGTTGCTTTCTTCCCGACGAGAGAGAGAGAGAGAGAGAAAGATTGAGAGTGAGAAGGAGAGAGACGAGCGAGACCGCGCGTCAACGTCTCGGCAGAACGCCGCGCGTAGACAAGAACGATGTCAACCAAGCGGAAAAACACGGGCGGCAAGAAGAATCGTGCCAAGTCGCGCAAGGTCGAGTACGACGACGAGGATATTTCCAGCGAGCACAACTCGGAAGTCGACGACGCCGAGGCCGGCTCCAACGCCGACGGCGAGGACGCCGCCGAGGATGCGCTCACGGACGTTTCGGATATGCCTGAGCTACCGGCACCGGAGGTGATACCTCCGCGTTTTTCTCGCACCGATATACGCGTAGTGTTTTCACGGACCCGCGATGCAGCGCGTCCCCTTGTGTTATTCTCATGTTTGCGACCGATACCTCAAAAGAACCACTAATTGTTATACTGCTAAGGCAAAATGTTGCGACAAAATTTATTCGTACTGAATCTCCGCTAATATTTAATTTGCATTATGATTGTTTTAAGATCATTTGTGTAAATTATTTACATTGTAATATTGTACGATTCTACTTGCGATACAGACGGAAAATTCAAATTTTAGATCATAATTAGCACAAGTAATATATATCGGTGCAATTTATCATAAATTTTTCATAACACATCCGATTGAATATCCTGAATGCGATAAAAGACAGTTTCTTTTAGGGTGGCTGGGGTAAGCCTGGAACGTTGCTCATGTGTGGCCTTACTAATTGGGAAATGGCTGGTCGTAAAGCACCACCTAAAGGGATAAAGGCAAATGTAGGACGTAGCCTATGGACGCCGCACACCTTTAAAAATTTGAATAATGCGAGAGTACGTTTGATTGCATCCGGACCTGCTGCGTCCCACAGTATTATCATTACAGAGGATAATAGATGCCTGGTTTTTGGTAAAAATGACAAAGGTAAGCAAATTATGTATATTTTGTTGCATAATTGTGCAAGATTGGTACTTATAAATCCGTATATCTTATCATAGTACAGGATTGTTTAACACGTTTACTATGAAAAAATAAAATCTACCTCTAATAATGAATTAGTTGATGTCTACAAATGTGTCGCTGAATTTACTTACATTCTGTAAGTTTCTTAACATAAAGAGTTCATCTTTGATACATATATTATTAATTGTATTATTATTATATATTTTTAATATATATACATATATATATATATATATATATATAAACTTGTATGTATTTATCTCTCAGTTTATTTTCATTTTACCATCACCATGACGGTAAGTCTGTTTTCTATTCTTGAACTAGGTTGCACTTTTTACTGTTACAATGACAAAACAAGTACATAACTTAGCGTCGAAGGGATGAAGTGCAGCCCTAATTCAGGAACAGGAAATAGACTTAGTATTGCTTGGATGGCACGATTTTTCAGGTCAGTTGGGTGTCGGTGATTCGAAGCGTCGTGATGAGCCCACCGAGGTCGAAGCCTTGAAAGGACACACAGTCATAGGGGCATCGTGCGGTCGCAATCATACTCTATTTTTAACGAGCCGAGGTATAGTTTTCGCTGCTGGCGACAATAAATTGGGCCAATGCGGAGTCGGAAAATCCGATGCCTGTATCGTCACTGCCACCAAAGTAAAGTATTCAGGGCCGCCGATAGTGAAGGTAGGATGCGGTGCTGAGTTCTCCATGATCTTGGACATCAAGGGTGGCCTGTACTCGTTCGGATGTCCGGAGTACGGTGCTCTAGGTCACAACACCGATGGCAAGTACTTTATCACGAACACGAAAATGGCATTTCACTACGAGAAAGTGCCGAAAAGGATCGTTTTGTACGTCGAGAGGACCAAGGACGGTCATGTGACACCGTTGGATCGTGTCGAGATAACAGACTTCAGCTGCGGTCACTACCACACTGTTGCGATCGACAGCAAGAGCCGCGCGTTCTCCTGGGGATTTGGCGGAGTCGGTCGTCTCGGGCATAACGAGCAGCGCGACGAGCTGGTGCCGCGTCTGATCAAGTTTTTAGAGCCGCCCAGCCGTGGTGTCAGAGCGGTGCACTGCGGCAGCACGTATAGCATCGCGATCAACGTGCACGGCTTTGCTTTGATGTTCGGCCAGACGAAGCGCACGGGCGAAGCCAACATGTACCCCAAGCCCATTCAGGATCTGTCCGGCTGGGAGATTCGTTGCGTCGGTTGTTCACAGACAAGCGTTGTGGTCGCGGCCGATGATTCCGTTATTGCTTGGGGCGCCAGTCCAACGTTTGGAGAATTGGTAAGATATGAAAATTACGTTTCTTATTTTCCGTTTGTTTTATATAATTTTGAATTTAATCACAATGAGCCTTATCATTTCGCAAGAAATGGGTGTCAATTACAACGTTTAGATCACTATACGATGGAAAGAAACATCCACTTACGTGCATTTTTTATACTTTATCAATAGCTGCGCAACTGAATTCTAAATATTTCTCAATGTAACCTGTGACATTTCGATTGCAGGGTTTTGGTGAAATGCGAAAGTCGTCGACAACCCCAATGGAGGTGAAAGCTTTAGAAGGTTTATACATTACTGCCGTCACGTGTGGTCTGTCTCATACGCTTATGATCTGCCGAGACGATACCGAGGAGGAAAGAGCGAAGATTAATAAGCTACAAGTGTACTCCGTGTAATGTACGGCAAGAGATATTCTTCGATTGTGTAAAACGAGTTTCCATTACGTCACTTGCAGATGATTGAGTCGGAAAAAGAAAGAAAACAAGAAGAAAGAAACGTCGTCGGCGAGCCACAGCTACGTTTTGACAAATTGAAATGAACGGTCCGAGAACGATAACGATAGACCGCCACAAAAGAGTCCAGGAGAGACATAGGCTATTATTCTACTTTGTACTTCCAGTTTTTACTTAACGCGCGAATGAAAGTCGATCTGTGTATCATTTGAAAAACCCATTCTGTTCAGCAGCTCAGGATATAGACCAAACAAGATAGATGCAAAAATATATTTTGATACGTTGCTATTTTATTGAAGTTCGCTGTAACTTTCACCAGAATGAAAATAGTTGTTCATACAGAGAAGCTGGAGGAGCCGGAAAGAGAACGTTGTAGAATTTAGCAATAACTGCCCTTATTTTTATTGCTTTACATAATCAATTTACATATTCAGATAGTTTATCCATTGATTCATCACAGTAGTACCTGAATCATTACATCTGCAGAAATCGTTTTGATAGTGCGCGTACAGGGTCGATCTCTGTACAAGAGCAATACGAGTGAGTCATCCAAGTGGATAATATTTTTAACGATTATATGTGAATTAAATCTCAATATGTGTTTTATTTCGAAATTTGATAGGAGATGATTTAATCATTATATTAATCTATTGATTGTGAAACATTAGTTTGGTCGAGTACAACATGGTAAAACAAAATAACGTGTCTAAGTATTTCTTGAATTAAAGTTACAACTCCGATCACTGCCAGGATGTATTATAAACATCTTTTTATTGTGATGTCAGACATTCATTCCATTCCGTTCCATATAATACTCTCGTGCGATTTCTGCACTGAAATATTATTCTGATGGAGGAAACTTGCGACAAATGTACAAGTCCAAATATGAAATAAACGAATTTTTTATGAATCTTGTGCTTTTAAAACCTGGGTACCTAAATAACGCACAGAATGTGGAAAATTTCTGGATATATTTGACAAACTTGATTTACCAAATACTGGACTTATCATATTGTTGTTATTATTGTACATCTCAAGCAACGTTTTTTGATTCGATACAATGTTTTTTTGCTCTGGATACATGTCGCAGATAATATCTTTCACGGCATCTTCGTTTCATAGTATCTTCTTCTTCTACTCGCTTACGTTTCTCCTAATTAACAAAGTTATTATCATCTAAGAAACTCGTACTAGTATTTCCGTTGTATAAGCAAGACGAAGCTATATTTATATTATAATTAAAGAAAATGAAATTTTATTACTACAAGTTTTCGATCCATCGCTATCGTAGCGGAAACAACGAATTGTTGAACATTATCCATTTCCTGTTGTGAAACGTTACCGTATTTCCAACGTAACAATTGGTGGGCTATGTAATGTTGAGGATTCGTTGGTTGGCACTTTAAAGTTCTACTTATTGCCCACGTCAATGGTACCATTACATTTTGTCTGATACGTTACCGTGTTAAATAATATTGTTACATATTAATATATTTGTTTTATTATTGTATAACAATTGTATAAACTTATTACACGCTTATTACAGTTGTGTACAGTTACCTTAGATAATCGTTTCTCTTGAGAGCTTCATGGCCTTGTTTATTCGGCAGTAAATTCAAACAGCACGTGCACGCACATGGAGCGGATTGCGTACTTACAGACATAGGGACTGCTTTATTTGAACCAGCGGAATGAGACGTTGTTAATGAAGACGATGCCGTAGATTCCAATATGGTTAAACTGCACAATATTTCCTATTGTTTCAAATTGATTATAGACTGTTAATTTCTCTCTCTCTCTCTCTCTCTAATCGATTAATGCCCGTTTCTACCATTATAAATCTAATCGACGATTAACTCGCAAATCGTATTAGCCAATTAGCTGAACTGTGACCAACTCAATGGAATTGATCGTCGATCATATTTAAACCATGATGATAAAAACGAGCATAAGATACCTAAATACTTCTAAAGTTTGTCTTTCTTCACTATATTCGTTATATCCAAGATCAATCAGCATATCTTCGACTTCATCATCGATACCGTGCTCTTTTACATAAAGAAGAATATCCTCATCGATATCAAGTTTCTTCAAAAAAGTGATTATTGTCGCTGTAACTGGCTTGATCTGTCCTGGCCAATTCAGAATTCCTGGAACATCCACGCCGCTCCACAGAAGTCGGCACAGTACCCTTTCATCCTGAGACACCAGTCCACACGTAACAATATTCCAGCATTGGTTTTCAGTTAAACCGGCGACTATGAGATTCCATATCAATTTCACGTCTAGTTTCCTTGACCACATATCTTTATTGTTCACTACGTTCATATCTGCCCCAAAATCTTGGAAATATTCCAATTCCTCAGAATTGAGACTAAGGAGACCATATTTGAACACTTTCATAATTTTATGTGGAGACATACCTGAAATTTATTGATTAATGTTCAAATATGACGATAAGAGGAGTATTTCCAGAAGAGATCTTGATACCTTTTCTTTCTAGTTCGACTAAAATACGTTCATTATATATTCCACTATGGATAATAGAGTGACATGATTCAAGTGATGCATCACATTGCACATCGTTACATGGATATATGGGTAATAATAATTTAATCTTGTACTGCCGCATAAGTTTGTCTCTTAGTAAGCCGAGCAATTTTTCCTTACTCCATCCATCATAAAGTAGCATTCCCTTATTTGTTAATTTTATATGCAGCTCAGGTATTTCCTCTGCATCCATTGCACTTCATAAGTTTGACAGCTTTAAACGAGTCAAATAAGAACGTAGGTTGTAGAAATATCGCAAATGTCAAAATGCAAGCCGACTATTTAGGCAGTTGTTACAAATGTCTATTTTTTTTATACACATGAGAGAAATTTGTTTTATATATATACACATATGTGGAATGATAACCCACGTATCCAGAAAATGTTATATTTACAAACGAATAAATTATATAATATAATAATGCACAATATTACTTAGATATCACCGTGATGTGTAGAGATCTCCTGATAAAGTACATACTCGCCGCTAGTATACATTCCAACGGCATAGTATATATTTCCAACGCGACACATGCTGTACGGTCTAAAAATTAGCACATAATATAGACAAAGTAGCGAAGCAGAATCCTTAGATACATTTTTACAGTATGATACACGTTCTCCGGATGTAACAACGATATGCGTCAAGCGCACGCGTATTGTGCAGAATATAAAAAAACAATCGGAAAGGCTTTAAAAATGTTTGAGCTACCGCTACTTGTACAAAAATGTGAATAACGGAACTATTCGTACAAACATCTCATCGAACACTACGGCCTTTTCCTTACGGTACATCTGTAAATAGTACAATGTATTTACATGAACGCAGTAAATTCAAGATTCTTATTCCATATGTTAATGGTATCTAACAATAATCCGTACGTGTTACAAGCAAATACATGCAGATCTCTCGATAAGTTTTGATAATATCTGAATAATATCTGTAGCATGTTTAAAGCGATGATGTACTGTATCCAGTCTCTTTCGCGTTACACGCGATGTTTCTCAGATTTATTTCCCGCGTCAAACAGTGTGTACACTGTACACGTGTACACGTTCGTCGTAGCAAGCGTATGAACTTTCCGTATATTCACAGTCGATTATAGCAGGCTACAGTAACAATTTGAATACATGTCCTGCTGTTGATGATCGTTGACACCCAACTGCATTCCCCTTTTTCCCATTCGATGCCTTGCAACACCCATGGTGCCGTTGTCATACAATCGGGCTGAGTGAGTATCCCAAAGACCAGGTGTTTGTATTATCTATCGAATGCAAAATGTTATAAAATATTAATAATAAAGTAACACCAAGATTTTTATAATTATGTGTGTTATTGAGAAGTGTAAAAACAAAAATATATATGAAATTATAATAGTTACCAGTACAAGCAAGTTTGGACATACTTTTTGTACGAGTTCCTCAAAGCAACATTTCACACCATCTGCCGTTTTTGCACTGCTCTCAATATACAGGGTCTGATGTCTTCTAGCAAACTGCAGGCCTTCCTCGGTGCTTACTTCTCTGTTTGGTAAGTCTATTTTATTACCTACTACCATTTTGACAATGTCCGTTTTATTACAGTACGTATTTAACTCGTTGAGCCATGTCTCTAATTTTACAAAAGTATTTCGATCTGTAACATCGTACATTAAAATAGCACCTTGGCCATCTCTGTAATAGCTTGGTGTTAAAGTACGAAATCGTTCTTGACCCGCGGTATCCTGTAATAGGAATTAAACTTCATTAAATCTGAGATAACAATGCTGCGTAGATCTTTTTCTCATGAATCGAATCACGATACAAACCCAAATTGCGAGCTTCACAACATTGCCATCGATGGAGATCTGTTTGGTTTTGTAGTCCATACCAACTGTGCTCTGCATATTTTCATAGAATTCATCCTCGGTGAATCTCAGGAGTATGCTGTAGATAGCGCAGTGTGTCATTAATCTCACGTATCCTGATGTAAGAGCGTAACGATGACTCAGATGTTCGTACCTCGATTTTCCTACGTTAGATTCGCCTATCATGAGAATCTTTAGTATCGTTAGATAGTCCTCCTGATCCATGACGGCGTGATCACCTGACTGCGATATTCGAATGAGACGAACGCTCGATTGTTCTCTCTCCTCTAAATAACGCGTCAATTTATACACATTAATATTAAACACCGCTGCTCATGGTTCTAGCAATCAACAAAAAGTACGTCACAGAGTAGAGGAGTAGGGTGATGATCGAACGATTAATCGATGTTCGATTCTCATTTTGTTGGTGGATCGATTGTCTTTTCGATCGCGAAAGGTCGCGCCAGCGTTTCCGCTGCGAAGAGTTTTGGAACAGGTGAAAATCATTCTGATGATTTTGGTATTACTCAAAGAATCATTAATAACGAGTGACTTTTCGTTTGCGGAAAATGTCCCCCCCCCCCTCCCGCAAGCGTTATAATTGCTGTTATAATTAATTGCTGGTACGAGTGCAGTATGGTGTAGCGGTGCAGTGCAGAAGAGAGGTAGGAAAAAGAGAAGGCGGAGGAGATTGGAAAGAGGAGGGGTGCGCGGTGCGAGGACGAATTTTTGTCACTATCTACGGGGAGTAGTAGCGACGATGTAGTGGCGAAACTAACCACGAACTAAACAGAAGAAAAAAGATGGCCGCCGCGAGGCTGCCATGAAGGGGCCGCGTCGCTGCTCGCGCTCGCGGAAATGGGACATCCGAGTGTTATCGTCGTCTTAGTGAGAAGTGTCAAGCGAGTGATCAACGGCGAGAGTGACGTGACGAGGGAGTAAGAAGCTAACGGTGATACGGAGCAAAAGAGCGAAGTGCGGTGGCACATCGCGTCACACCGCATTCGACAACTCGACGACGACAGGAACGGTGGCAACGACGACGAAGAAGACAGACCAGCCGGAAATACGCGAAATGGCATCCGACGGGTGAGGTTCCGACAAAAGATCCCTCCGCACCGAAATGTGTGATCTGTCTTGCACCCGACTGCACCCGAGGTGCAGCGCGCTGCTCTAGGGAAAACGCACGCACGATGGGCCGATGGTGTTCACAGATCGATAGTGAATTTTTTTTTGCAGTCACCCGTCCCAGTTTTCTCCCTCCCTCCCTCTCCTTTCGTCTCTCTTTATCTTTCGTGATCTCTGTCGCTCTTCGTCATTGTATAAACAGAGAGAACGAGAAGAGGAGACAGAAAGAAAGAAAGAGAGAAAAGACTCGCCGCCATCGCTTTCCTAATGATAAACGAGTGATTTCCCGCTGCGCTTGTTCCTTCGCGAAACGCGCTTTCGCGCTGAAGTTAGCCGTCGTCGCGATTGGGCGGGTCTCTCTCTTTCTCTCTCGCTCGTTCTGTCCGTTGCGCGTGCATTTTCGTAGTCCGCGATTTAGGCTCGTCCACGTTACATAGCTCGCGCTTTTCCACCAGATATCACGCCTTCGCGTTTCCCTTTCCGCAGCCGTCACTTGTGTCTCTCTCGCCTTCTGCCCTTTTTTCCTCTTCTTTCGCAAGCAAACGTGCGCGCTCCGCACATACGCTCTCGATCTACGCGCGGATGGATTTCCGCGGCCTATTTCAGCCAATTAAACGGCCAGCATGACATCAGAGCAGAAAGCGTCTCTCTCTCTCTCTCTCGTTGCATCGCGGTCCAACATTCCTATCAATTTGCGGACCCGTCGGGGGCGGGGTGAAGCGAACGGGCGAAAGCACCCTCCTTCCTTCGTTCGCCCCGGATTTATCGGTCTCGCGCGCCTTCGTCGAGAATAATCGCGCACCACGAATCTTAAGCGGCCCCTTTTCGTCCCCTCCACCCCTCCTCCTGCCCGTCTATCTGTCCGTCCGTCCATCCATCCATCCATCCATCTGTCCGTTCCGTGGTAAGGGCGATTTTTTCCCCGTGGTCGAGTCGTTGCGCGATCACTCGCGTTCCGCCCGACGTTCCAATTAGTTCCCCGATATTGCTGTCGGGCTGCTGGTGCACGTACTACTACTACGTGCTCGCGGTGTGCGATATCTTTCTCCTTTATTCCGACGAGATCGCCGTTCCCATCGCGGTTACGGCGCTCGGATGTAAAAAAAAAAATAATGGACGCTGCGGTACTATCAGTCTCTCTGCATCGATGCGACGACGATGCTCGTGTCCGCGAGTTACGCTCGAGATACTTTTGACATATCGATCCTGCCTTATGACTGTCTCTCCCTCCAAGTGCATACGCGCCACTTGTAAACGACCTAAAGACGGTTCCGAGAGCGTGTACTCCGTAGGAAGTGAAAGTTTAAGGGAAAAGAGTGATTTGCAGCGGTTGCGTAAGATTTGATACGGTTTCGAGCCCAGTAGGGATTCGCGGTCGGAGGAGATTATTCTTCTTTTCACGGGAAATGTTAACGGATGACAATTGCAGTAGGATGGAATGGGTGGAGATCATAGAGCCACGCACCAAGGAACACATGTACGCTAACCTGACCACGGGAGAATGCGTTTGGGATCCTCCGCCAGGTGTACCAGTGTAAGCTATTCATTTATGCATATCGCTTCTTAGGCAGCAGCTAATTCCTGTGCACAGTACGTTGCAAAACTGTCAGAAAAAGCTTATCAAAGGTATCCATTAGATATTTCAACCGACAGAGTATCTCTTCTAAAATATCCCCCCCCCCCCCTTTTTTTTTTTTTTTTTTNAGTACTACCATTCATATTCTGTAAGCTGACTAGATTAATGCCTGATTAATGTCGTTATAATGAATTGATCAGATGGGTATCTAATGCCATTATAATTCGTGTAATGGATCGCTATGGTGAATTAGAGTGCGCTTGATAACATGTGTCGGTTAATTATTTGAAAGTATATCGCGATGCCATTGTAATTATTTTAGAGAAAGTCTTAGGGAGAAAGTGTCCTGCATATACAACGTGTATACAATGTTCCGTTTAATAATTTGTAGAAAAAAGACGGACAACAATCAGTGGTGGGAGTTATTTGATCAGAACACCTCGCGATTTTATTATTACAATGCGACATCACAGAAAACCGTGTGGCACCGCCCGACCGACTGTGACATCATACCACTGGCGAAACTTCAGGTAAGGGGGACATTTGCTCTATCACCGGTACTTGATTTAACACTTCTTACATTTTGGGGTTTTATGCTTGAGTCATATTAGATTGTGATCAAACAGCCCGAGATAAGAACATCCGATCCGATTGATACCCAGCGGAATCTGCTCGTGAGTCACGTAAAATCTGTAAGCCCGGCGTACGGTTTTACGCGTATGTGCGCGCGCGCATGTTTATAGACGCACGGAATGATTTGTGAGTTTCTTCGGGTAACACAGAACTCGCGTATCTTAGAGTGCTGGAGATATAAGTGTGCAAGCGTCTGCTCTCTTCTCGGCTATAAATAGACGTTTGTAGCGGGGAGAAAAAAAACCCTGGTTTACATTATACCATCGTGCCACGAACTTCTCTCTCGCGATTATGTTATTTGTCCGTTTGAGGAGAAAAAGGAAGATCGAGTTTGACAAACGACCGCTTGGATGTCCCACGGAATGCAATTGTAACGCCCACCTGTACACATATCTATTCTGTGTGTGCGCTATTGTGTCGAGATTAGTGTCTCCTGCCAATACGAGAATTACGGAACTCGGTATATTACGTGGAAAGAAATGCGTTACCACTGAAACTGAACATTGGACTGAATTATTGAAGCAAAACATAGCAGTTTTAATGATACTTCCTATTGAATAAAATTCACTCCGATCGCGCTGCCGCTCGAACTGATTCTTTTTCTATGTACATTCAACGCGCGCTGTATGTAAATAATTACGTCGCGATTTTGCTCGTCACGTTGTATATAATTCGCACGCTATCTTGCCACTTCACAAAGATAAGACTGGCGTCTTTAATCAGACGAAGAGTATTATTTTGCTGTTAATATACAGTTGTTAACTCGCTCTGTTCGCATTGTAGACATTGAAGCAGAACACGGAACCTCCGAGCGGCAGCACGTCTGACGCTCAAAAAGTAACCGAGCCGAGGAAAAAGGAGTCGGTTTCGACGCAAACGCAGACTCCCTCAGTCAGCCGGTCGACGCGATTCAATCACCAAGAGAGTCCGAATTTGGCTCCGACGCTGGTAAATTCAATTTCTTCACGATGACTGCGCGACAGCATATCTCGTGACGAGTTTTTTCTTCCGCAGCAAGTTGGCAGCGCGAACAAAACGCGAACTTCTACGGTCGGCGTCGACCTTCAGACATCCCCTCCCTCCCCGTCTCCGTCTTCGAGGCGTCATCACCACCACCATCATCATCACAATAATAGGCACCACAGGCACCATGAAGTACCTACTGCACGCAGGCAACACAATCACTCGCAGGACTCTGGCAGATCTAGCGACAGTTCCGTCTCGCACAGTAGAACTTCTCTGGAGTCGACCAGTTATCGTCTGTTGGATTCGCCGCACAGGCATCATCATCGTTCGGCCGCACAAACGCCGGCGAGCACCGCGCAATCGTCCCCTCGGCAGCACAGCGGCACTTTAGAAACCAGGTGCCACAAAAGTGGCACTTTGGAAAGCGTGAAGAATCAAAAGTCGGTGTCGTTAGGGGAACCACCGCCATTGGGCCTGTCACTTTCGACCAGCACGCCGCTTTTCAAGAAGAAGACGTTCAGCGATCCACAACGCGAAGGTAGGACGGGGAATTTGGACCTGGACAAAAGTAAAAATGGTAAGGGGGTCACGTGATAATCACGTGATATGCACTCGTATCTTAATTATAGGATCGTCCGAATTTCATCTTCAGATAACCAATTCTTGGCCAATGAAACGCATATCTGAGTATCTGAACTTGAGAGGATCTCAAGATCTGACTGTGAATTCAGCCTTTCAGCTGTGCTGTTTTCCCGACGTTTCAGGTAGGGAAAGTAGCAGAGGCTCGTACGGCCCCGAGCCGAGCACCTCGCCGTATCGCGAGTCGATGATGGAATCCCGAGTCTTCAGGCAGGAAATGCCGCCATATCGTCCGCCGGAGGTACAGCTTAGCCATAGTTACAAGTCGCAGGGTGAGAAATACGGTTCCTTGGTGGAGAGCGGCAATCGTTACCACAGGGAGATGCAGCATCACCGTGAACGCGTCAATAGTCTCGACAAGACGAACCCGCCAGCCTTTTATCCAAGTTCCATGCATACGAGAAACGTGAATAAGCAGGATAATACGGGTAGCATAGGTAGGAGGCATCACGGCTGCTCGGCGTCACTCTCGGAAGCGAATGTCAGGGACATGTATGGTGCAATGTTGTCCGAGAGGAACGATCCGGCCAAGAGTCTCGGTCGAGCGGCCGGGGTGCACAGTAGTAACTCATCGAAGCAGAGAGGAGGCCTTGAAGCTGTGGAGAGAGACCGGGAGAAGGAGTACCGAAGAAACACAGCGTGCAATAATTCACTGGACTGTAAGCGAGATTGTCTTCTTTCGCCACCTTCCTGCAACACGCGTAATACATGGTGGATCGTTGTTTTTTGCAAAGGTGTACCGCAGCCGTTGGGACGCAGTTACAGTTTCGTACAACAGCAGAAGCAGCAGCAGAAGCAACAGCAGCAGTTGCAGCAAGCTAGCAGGAGGAGGGAACGGGACGACGATTCCATGCACGAGCGTTACTTGATCAGTCAGACCCACGATCAGTCCAGGCAGCGACTCAGTAGCAACACTAGCAGCAGCAACAGCAGCAATAGCAGCAGCAACAGTGCCGTAGGCGAAGAGACCGAGGGTCACGCCGAGGGCGACAACGGCAAGAAGAAGAGGAGCAACGGAAATCCCAGTCCGCCACCGTCGCCGTTCTACGGTAACCTTCTGGCCGATGCCGATCACTTGTTACCGTTGCAGCATTATATCCTCCAACAAGCGAAGTTATCAGGTAAAACGAGTCTTCCTTGTTCCCACGGCGGAATTGACGATATGTTATTCCTTCCCCGTATAGGTTGTTACAAGTTCGGGGATCCTCTACTAGTGGAGGAAGGGGAAGATTCGCTGGATGAAGAAGGTGGCAGGGGCGAAGGTATCGGCGGGAGAGTCGATGACGATTCGGACGATCAGTTCGCCGACGACGAGGCGGCCAGCAATCAGGGCGATTCTTCCAGTCAAGAGTATCTCGAGGATCATTATGCCGGTGAGAAAAATTCAAAAACAAAAAAAAAAGAAACGCAAGATCTATTATTCGATGTCTTCGTGATTTCGTCCCTCTTCTTTCCGCTTTAGACTTAAGAAACTACGACACCGCGGGTCTGGCGACTTACTACAACACGGCCGACACTTTGACGAGGCCGCGGCCGCCCTCGCCGCCGAACATCGTGTCCCAGATAGAAGCGAGAGACAGCGTGGTGACCACGAGGCAAGTCTCTTTACCAACGGCCACCTCGGTGACCTCAGCCGCTACTCCGAGTATCGGCACGACGATTGACAACACTGACCTGGACGAAGCGCGGCGGGATGACAGCATGGGCGGCGGCGACATCGAGAAGTACGCGCAGGACAATCTCAATCTGAACTGCGGCAGACCGAAGGGACTGAGGTTGTTGTTTCGAAAGAAGTTCAGCGTGCGGGATATTCTCAGCTGGTCCAAGGACCCGATTCCGCAGCCCATGCTCGCGATGGTGGACGGCGAGAAGTTACTCAAGCGGGAAGCTTGCAATCTGTTCCGCCTGGTCCAGGTGTACATGGGCGATCGTAAGGCCAACGTCGGCATGACGCTGGACGGAGTCGCCATGGATATTGTGAACACCGCGTTCTCGAAGCCGCCGTTGCGGGACGAGCTCTACGTTCAGATCTGCCGGCAGACGACGGAGAATCCACGGAAGGAGAGCCTGCGACGCGGCTGGGAACTAATGGCTGTGTGTCTGGCCTTCGTGCCGCCTAGCGCCACGTTCGAGCCCTACCTGGAAGGTTACATGAACAGGCATCGCGATCCCAACTTCCAATTTCCCGAGGTCGCTAAATGGCCGATACACGTGCAAGTCAGCCATTATGCGACTGTGGCCTGCAGGCGATTGCAGCGGATCGGCGCGCACGGCAAACGACAACCTCGCAAGGCCACGGTGGAGGATATCGATCAAGCAAGGGTAATTGATTGTGCCCGGTGTGTCTCCCGGGTGTGGAATGACTCATCTGTATTTTCCAGTTAAAAATCCTTTGATATCTTGCACTCTCCAATCTTGTATGTCTGAGTACTAGAATGTTGCTAGTTTTTTTTTTTTTTTTTTTTTTTTTTTNTTAATTAACAACACGAAATGTGTTAAACCACGGATTTTCGTGATGTATATAAATAGTGCTAACTTCGACTTCAATTGTCTCGGTATGGTCAATTTTCTGATAATTTTACATATCTATTGATCGCGTGTTAACATACTGTCAAATTTGGAAAAAATTCTTAAGAAAATTAATTTACGGACCAACTAATTTCACATGATAATGAAGTAAAATTCTAACGCTTCTCTCGTAGATACAAATCTTCCGCGCATCCATGTTCGGAGCGACGCTCTCGGAAGTGATGGCTTTGCAAAGGGACCGTTACCCGCTTAGAGAGTTACCATGGATACAGACTACGTTGACACGTCAAGTGTTGGTGCGCGGCGGCACCCTGACCGAGGGTATCTTCCGAGTGTCCGCGGACGCTGACGAAGTCAGCGCATTGAAGTCTTGTCTGGACAAATTCGAGGACGGCGCGATTTTGGCAGCTTCCCAGGACGCCCACGCGCCCGCTTCTCTGCTGAAATTGTGGGTGCGTGAATTGTATGAGCCGTTGATACCGGATTCCTTCTACGTGGAGTGCGTGTCGATGCGACACGACGACCCGGAAGCCTCCGCGGCCAACGTAGCTGCTCTTGTCGATCGTCTGCCGGATCTTAACCGTCGTGTGTTGTGTCACCTGATACGCTTCCTTCAGGTAAGAGGACACTTTACTCGATCGTACCAATAATCGTTGCTGAAAACTTACCTCAGGTGAGAGATAATCAGGCTTGGTATATAAATAATAGTTGTTACTTGAAACTCGTCTCAAGAGAGATATTCAAATTGCAATTTCGAGTTACTCTGTTGAATCGCGATTACAAGTGTGATGCCACGTGTAATCCGATTGAGAAACTTGGATCAAACTTTTTCTGTATTCTGAGTAGTATCTCACGTCACACACAAGTAACTACTATTGATGCGGGCCTTGGAGTTTTTCAGCTGAATCACAATGTCACAATATATTACATGATATTTAAAAGAAAAGGTCAAATCTAACACTAAATTCTGAGTATCTCACGTGAGACAAGTTTCAAGTAGGGGGCCCCAGAGTGTTACCCCCGAGTGAAGTTCCCGAAAAAGTTTCACGAAATTTGTCTGTGATTTTCAAAACGTGTACTCAGTCGTGTGTAATTATGTAATTCAAATGTCCCATGTATGTCGAGCGGATTATTCAAGTAAAGTTTAAAAACGACGTAGTTACAGTATTTAATGCGCGATGAAAGTGCGAGCCTAGTATAGCATGCACTTCTTTGAATAAAGTATGTATGCGTTACGCCGTATGTGAAACGACTTTGCAGATATTCGCTAGACCCGAGGTGGTCGCCCGCACTAAAATGGACGCCAATAATCTCGCGATGGTGATGGCGCCGAATGTATTACGATGCACCTCCCAAGATCCTCGAGTAATCTTAGAGAACGCACGGAAGGAAATGGCCTTCGTCCGTACTCTCATCGAGTCACTAGACACCGCTTGGGTCGATGATCTTCACTGACCATCCTATCGCGTTAGAGAAAAGTCCGCTCTAGACTACTATGCCAAATGAATCAGCTGTATAGTCACGTCTATTGTTAGTTATCTCTCACTGTTCTCGATTTGTCTTCACTCTTCTTGTTTGTTCCATTGTCACCGATCCCCCCCCCCCCCNCCCATAGTCCTATATAAATGTTCGTAATGGTAATTTAGTGCTAAAGTCTTACCAAGCTAATCACCAACCCGAGACCTTGATTTTCCGATCCTTATTTCCTATTTATTATTTATATACAGATTCTATGTTATGTAACAGATAGAGATTATTAGATTATATTATGTATATCGCTATATATCATATTATATATTTTACCAACCCTTGTTACCGCGTCAAACAAACGTGGACGGCTTTTTTACTCGATCATTGTTGAATCTCGTGTAAGATAAAAAAAAATACATCATGTGTTACCGTGTATAGCTGCGCTCCGCGATGATCTTTTTGTATAAGCGACGGATTAACGTGTAAAACGTTTGTCGAGGAGTAAATACTGCGAAAGATTAGCAAGCTGTACTTGTGTGTTTTTTTTTTTCGATTTCCCTGTCCTTGCCCACTAAACTACAAAATGAAAGAATTGCAAATATTTATAATTAAAAGTTCAGTATTCGTAACTTCGCACAATAAGCAAATTTCCGGTAAAGCGCCTATCGATCGTCACGCAATTAAATGTGGTCGAACTGTATTGAAAAATATTTGACTCTCGTTCGAATGCTGAATTCATCTTGGTTTTCGAAATTTTATTATATAGAATTATCATATTTTAAAGTTGGACCTCGCAGGTATTCAGAATAGTTCGAATTTTAACCAAGTAACCGATAAATGTTGATTAAAAAAAGTTCGAATCTTTGTTGTGGACGTTTAATTCGGAAGTCTCCGCTACGGGCGCTACTTGCCGAAAAATTGAGATCGTGGTACGACTCAACAGTAGGGTCAGAAAGACGCCTATTTTATTTTGTAAGTAATATAATTCTAAGATCAGATGCATTATTCTCTTTATTGAAACATAGACAATAAGCTATAACTTCAGCAAAAATGACGATAGCGATTATTTCATAACTCATACAGCACAAGTAATCAAAAGGCATCTTCGACAGATGCATATATTTTTAATTTAAAATTATTATATATAAAATCATCCAGCTCTGCCCGTTGAACAACGCCCATAGTACTTTAATATTACTTCTGTAAATATTGAAAATATATTGGATATATTAATTGGTTATAACTTGTTACTGTTGATAAAAATGCAGACTACATATCTGAATATTTTCACTTTAATTGATTATAAAATTAATAAACTGGTCATATGTTACCTTTTCCACATCTTTTTGCACAACCCAATCCTCCTGGATTAGTGTAATCAACATTGTCCGTACCGCAAACAGGATTATATTCTTGCGTCACCTGTTTTTTAAGATCATATATGTAACATTTTAACAAGATGAATCAATATATATATATATATATATATATAACAAATCTCGTTAAAATAAACGGAAATATATTAGTAATCTTTCAATCATTAAGATTTTCTCGAATAAACAGACAAAATATAGTAGAATTTTATTCCACATTTTTCACTTATCAAAAAGTTTATATATTTTAAGGAATAATCAGTTATAATTACCGGACAAGATCTGACACATTCGTCGAATACATTTTCACGAAGAGGAGTCGTAGTCATACTTCCACTCGTTGATTCTGTAGTAGTAGTGGTAATAGTTCTTTGTTGTTCATTTGAACTTTGACCACCAGCCGTTGGTCCATCAAAAACGAAGCCATCTACTTGGGACAGCTTATTCGAATTCTGAAAGGCATCTCAAGTCAAACTCTTGGATAATAATAATAATAAATAATAATAATAAATAATAAATCTCAAATCGATATGTAAACAAAATTGCAATGAGAATAACAATTGAGATGACTAAATTATTTTTCTTTAATTTCTCAAATTTTTGTAGGATATTAAAATTCTCCAAATTCTTTATATTATTTAAAAATACACAATTATGGTCTTACTTGTGGATATGCGGTGATAAAAAACGGTGATACAACTGCAATCATCATCATTTTTCGATCGTTAGCACGATAAATACACATAAGAAACGACCCAAGCAGCAATATATATTAGCAATATATATTAATATCTTTTAGCGATTGATATATTTTTTAAATAAATTATTATAAATAGACATAATCAAACTTCAAGATGTATATATTTGAATTAAAAAATAGAATTGTAACAAAGCAGCATAATTGTGATATTGCGACACTTTTGCTATGTAAGATACATATTAAGTGTTCTAAAACGTATATTCTTCGAACGTTCCCACTTTGAATATAACGAAACCAAGTGAACGTAAAGCGAACGTTTCTCGAACGTTTACGTGCTGCTTGGGGATATGTCACAAAGCAGTTACAATTATAAAAATATATTTCTCACCTAACAACAAGTGAAACAACATTTTAAAAAGGTTAAACCTTTAAGAATCCGTTGATTGCTGAGAAGAATGTACGTGAAGACCCACCGAAGGTCGACGACTCACTATTTGAAAGTGTCAGCTACGCTTCCTTTTATAGCAGCGGTGCCAACCACAGTTACAAGCAACTGGTGTGCGCTCGGATCTTATACGTACGTGTGAAGTTATAATTCTTACAAAAACTATATAATTATGGGTAACTACGTTTTAGCTTAACGTTACATTTCAGTCAGTTATTTTAAGTTATACATATATGTGTGTGTATGTATGTATTTTTGCAGGATATTAAAATTCTCCAAATTCTTTATATTATTTAAAAATACACAGTCATGGTCCACTTATTATCCACGTGCGGTGAGAAGAAACGATGATACAACTGCAAGCATTATTATTTTACGATCATTGGCACGATAAATACACATAAGAAACGACCGTATATATGTAATAATAATAAATAAACTGGATTTTCCCAGAGTAATGTTATATAAACTATTCACCAGATGCTAATTGTCAAGCTTTCTGACAAGAAGACTCGTTATGCCTACAAGGTCAACAATAAGAAACACATGAATCATAGAAATTAATTACATACGCTATTGTTGGGAAAGTTTATGAACGCAGATCAAATAATCAGTTGTGGCTGTTAGCAATCACGATTTTAGTTTCTTCTACAAATTTTTGAAGGAAAGGTTCTCGAAGGAAAAATGATAATGATTGCAGGTTGTTTAATGAACCTCTCCAACTTATTCTTCTCTGATCAATAATTATTAATCTTTTTTAAGCTTAACGTTACATTTCAGTCAGTTATTTTAAGTTATACATATGTGTGTGTGTATGTATGTATGTATTTTTGTAGGATATTAAAATTCTCCAAATTCTTTATATTATTTAAAAATACACGATAAGAAACGATGACATAACTGCAAGCATCATTGTTTTACGATCGTTAGCACGATAAATACACATAAGAAACGACCGTATGTATGTATGTATATATGTATGTATGTATGTATGTATGTATGTATATATATGCTGCCATACAATATAAATTGTATGAAGAATATAATAAACTGCCGGTTCAATTACTGCTCAGTTGGCTATACGGCTCGCAAGCTCTAATTACCCTTACTTCGAGCCCTTGAAAAAAATATTACAAAATTATCAGATGGGAAACTTATGGGAAATGTTAAAAATTTACGAAATTGTAATTGTAAGAGTAATTGTGCAAAATTAATCTCCTTTTTTTCTCTTTTCCTAGTATTGTCTATTACATCTATTGAACAATACATCCCATTGAACCGAGAGATTTTGGAAAATTTGAAAAATAGGACAAACGAGAGATTTGACAGATGAAAATATGAAAGTTAAAAAGTGACCATTTTTAATTAATAATATATAATCAGTAATCGTTGAAATTAAAGAGCAAAAGTTTGGATTTGGTAGTGATATTTAAAAATTACTTTTTTAAGGAAATGTTATACGTAATGACAATAATATTAAAGGGCAATAAAACCGACATGTCTTACCTGGATTACATTGTTTTGCGCAGTTAAATCTACCCATATTCCAGTAAGTAACATTATCAGTGCCACATACTGGATTGTACTCTGCAGTAGCTATACAAGGACAATCGGTTGTTGGCGTGGTACTGGTTGTTGGATTATTGGAATTACCAGAAATCCCGCTCGACCGGTCGTTTTGTGGAAAGGCCAAGGCGATCAACAAAACCAAGGACAACACTTGCGCAACTGTAAAGCAAAATGGCGAATTATCAATTAAAATAAATATAAAACAAACATGATTGTAAAGTGCAAGCGATGCAACATAATAATTATTATTACTATATTACGTCTCTCATCGCCTTTCTAATAAGTCGTATTATATGCGGAATATATCAAAAACGTAATTTCCCATAATTATATATATAGTTTTTCTAAGAATTCAAGTTTCTTGCCTTTAAAATGTGCCCTTCGGCAAATTATTATTATACTTACATACGATATACTTCATGATTATTTCCGTATGCGATCAATCCAAACCGAAGGAAAGTGATAGCGTTTTTTTCGATGAAAAAAAATAAGATCGAAGATCCAATTCAGTTATGCAAGATGAACTTTGACAAACTGTTTCTCGCGCTGAAGATGTCCGTCTATTTATCTTATCCGTTCGCCCCGACCTGTTTCCTCATATAGAAAAAATGGATTCCCACCACTTGGCGCTCCCGCTATAAGCATAATGCTTCACAATTGCTTCGACAGCTTTGTACGTAAATATCAATACGTGAGTCCTATTACTTATTTATGTAGTTTATATAATTTTTTTTATATAAATCACACTAATACGGAATATTGATTGGTTTTCCTTATGTTTGCGATAAATGTATGTGATATGTGTAATAAGTAGACGGCAGACGCAAACATTATTTAATGGATAGTTTATTATAACTACTTATAAATTATATCGTCTAAACAGAAATCTCTCCGTACATAATTTAACATTACCCAACCCTTTTCTGCGATGCGCTTAATAACAAAGATATATCGCGATGAAATGTAACAAGATACGGTAAAATATATATATATATATACGCTCCTGAGTATCATCTTGCATCATTGAAAACGATATTAATATGGAAAAATATATGGGCATCCCCAATCGCTTGCAACTGGCGGGGATATCCGTATTGCGTATAGCGATCTTTCTATATATATATATATATATATATATATATAAATGTCGTCATCGTCGTACATGCGCGAACGAAGTTACTTAATAAACACTTGGTCTTTCACCTTCTTTTGAGGTCAGGAGCACGATGTTCGAGTTAAGATCATAAACCATGGGGGCGCTCTGTATATGGATTTCGGATAAGATTTCACCTTCGAAACATATGTTACTGTCATATGAAATTTTTTACTTAACATTTATATACGCATCTATGTGGACGAAGTAGTGTACATGTAACTTTAAAAAACTGATACTATATACATATAGCTATGCTGCATATTAATCTTAAAGCTATCATCGTAGAACGTATCATATATATTATGTTACAACTCAAATTCTTTTCTCTATATATACATAATTACCGACTTTTCTTTTTTTACCTTGTATAATACGTACATAAAAGTACATATAAATACATATATGTATATATATGCAAACACATGGAGAATAGTGGCTAGTTTCACCGGTGTATTTGTAAAATATATATTGTTATTCTTTCTGACGTTTCTGAAGCTTCAAAACATTATTATTTGCCATGAAACTAGACTGAATTTAACACGATATTGTATAATAACAAATATTATTGATTCATTCTCGAAACAAATATATAAACATTTAATTTGACTGACGATAGAATATGCGACATACAATTAAAGTTTTGATCGTTCACTCATTGAAACAACTTAAAAATTGAGGAACGTCTTAGGATACACATTTTGTGCAACAATCTTTTAAACCGTTAAAAGCACTTTCACAATTGTGCTAATTTAAACTAAACATCAAAAATAGGTACGATATTATACGGCACTGTAAAAAAAAAAAAAAAAACCTTAAATACAAGATAGTTCATCTAAAATTAAAATTAAAAATTATTTCTTCTTTGATCCTATTAGGAATAGTGACAAAATTCCGCTCGACATTTTAATGTTTGTTTTGATTATTTACAACACAAGTGGGACATTGTCGATTAGTTTATACAGACGATTCTACACGCACGTAATATGCACGATTAAGATCAAATTTAGATTGTGACATCTAAGATATGCGTTGACATAATCAGGTTTTCTGGCGTTTTAATCGACACGTTATTTGTATCGGTGGGATGTATTAAGAAAAAATAATGCATTAATAACAGAATAATTTACAGTGGAAATTATATTCTTCTGAATTTGTCTGTATATATGTGACTAAAAAATTTCTTTAACAACTGTAAAATGCTTAATCCTTTGCAATTGTTAATTGCCATATGAATACGAACAATGATCGACATGAATACAACACTGCATATGTGTTTGTAAATACATGTAATACATGTAATGCCTCTCTTGTTTATCTTATGAAAAGAAATATTGCGCGGAAATGATTAAAAAGCTAGAAAATACCGTCTTGCACATAAAAAATAAGTAATTTAATGCGCATTCTAGTTTGCATAAATCACATTTGACAGCACTATTAGCGATCTGGCAGTTAAAAGGAATGATAACATACGAGACATAGATCCGTCGCGATTTTTCAAGAATATTACGCATGTATTACATTCTGCTTGCAAATCTATCAATCTCAGCGAATCGCAGTAAATCTTACACCTCAACTTTCAGTTGTTTATCAAACGACCTCCTGACTCTATATTTATCTCACATTCAACTCACTGACTAATCCGTCCATTATCAAATTAATCTTCAAAGTTTTACCTTGATACAGTCTAAGATACATTACAATAATACCCATGTTATTAGTAGACATTTAAATGGCATTACTCATACCAATAAACCACAGTCATTGCCTACATGGAGACACACCAAGTTTATGACTGATTTGACTGATAAGCTGCATATATGGGCCCTGCCTTTTGTTTCGCCAAATCTGTAGCTTTTTTAGCAGCATCTTTTACCTTCTCTGCTCTACCTTGCAAAGAATGTTGGAAATCCTCTGCAAGACTTGGTTTTGCTTGAGTAATGCCATCATCTGTGGTGCTATGGCCAGCTTGCATGGAAAAACTTGTCTGAGAAAGTTGGGGATTTATAAACTGAGCTCTCTGAGGAAACATATTTGTAAGAACATAATTAAAGCCTTCCGACATTTTAGAACAGTTCTTTTTAAATCGATCCAATCCAAAAGCTTGAATCGCTCGGCTGAATCCAAAGACCTGACTGTCAATCCATGCTGACCTCTTGGCAACTGTCCATTCTGGATTTTCTTCAGAGATCTGATAAACTACTTTCTCAACAATACTCTGCAAAATAAAATAAACTTTGCTAGACTTATACATGTCTGACTTATATATATATATATATATATGCTTTATGTACATTTTGTGAATGTGTCTTAATTAATAATAATTTCCAACAAATGATTATTAAATATCAAGATATTAATAATTAACGTGCCAATTTCTAGTTTCACGATAATAAATAGATGATTTGTATTAACTTTGTTACATAGTATTAACTTACCATAACTTTGGTATATCCTAAGTTCCTTGTGTAAGTAGTTAAGGTTCTTGTTTCTGGATCAACAATACTCTCCTCCACAATCTTGACAATATTTTTACTAATGAATCTTTCTCCCCATTTTGGCACCCTGTTAGTTTTCGTTAGCAACCGTTTGGAATAGAGCTTTCCATTTCTGACTTCCCTCGATATTGTATCTTCACTAAGGACATGTGCACTGTAAAAGTACATTAGCTGAATCATTTTATAACATATGTTATGTAAGACTCATGACTGAGGGGGATAATATATATATATATATATATGACGTAATATATTACCTGTGAGGATTCGGATATCGTTGAAAGAAACCTCGTGCGACTTGGGTCCAATCGAATTGAAAAACCATAATGTGTTCATAATATTTCACCATTGTGTCGTGCTGCCTTTATCACGTAAGTGATTTTCTACGTAAGTTTGAGCCGAAGTGAACGGCAAAAATTCGTTTGGCTTATGGCAATGAGATCGAGATTGAGATTACGGTAAATACAATAGACAGAAATGACAGGAGTTTAGACTAGCGAGCGGAAACGCCACATATTGGGCATAGCGCACCTATGTGCACGATTCTGATCGATCACTCGTAGAAATTCTTTTCACCATTCAGCGTCTCACTCACGCACAGATTCATACAGTTTATGTCTCAGACTCGATAGATGGCAATACGAGAGAAAGAATCGACGTTCAAATAATAATCGACATAAGGACCGAAATCAAATTAAAAAATATCGAAGATAGCTTCTTTAATAGAAGAAAGAAACGAATCATTGATCGATCGGCCGTAGTGGAATGATGATTAGACGCAGTTAATGGCGTTTTGCTGACTCGTCCGGAGTCATCGTATTGCGTTCTGATTGAAATGCATCAATTTTTGATACACATACCAATTAGAAGGCAGTACGATGAGCCTGAGTCGGGTCGAGTCAGCAAATCGGAAACGCCGTAAGTTGAAAGCCCAGCCGACCGATGGTCCAATGAGAAAACGATCAATCGGGTTTTCTGATTGGATTATCGCTTTGAACTTAAGCCACACGATGCTTGTTTCCGTTGTTGTTTGCTGGACAGAAATACTGCGTTCTGATTGGCGCATTTCCAACAATGGATGACAATACACCAATCAAAACGCAGTATTTCCATCCAGCAAACAACGAAAATAAGTATCGTGTGCCGCTGGCTTTATTCTATTTGTGAGTGGTGTTGGGATGATACAAGGTCGACATGCTACCTGCCACTAGAAGGATCGAAGGAAGGAAGGAAGGAACGTCTCTTATTCTAACCTATAAACTTAAAGTGGAAAGCTATAAAGTTGAAAAGAATAAAACTTTTGACATATATATTCTCGCTAAAGCGTGCTAGGAATTATATATACAGTAACAACAACAGAGGAGGAAAAATAGAGCGCTTAAAAATTTCAGAAAGTGTTTTAAATCAATTTACGTTAAGAGTTTTGAAATGGAGACGATATTGGAGCAGCAACGACGATATCATGAAGAAAGGGAGCGGTTGATGGATGCAATGGTAAAGGAGATGTTGCATAAAAAAGCGGGACATCGTGAAAATATCAACTCGGAGCATCGACTGAAAATGCTGCTCGATCAATATACGGACAGTACAACGCACTTGCAGGATTTGTACGAAGATAAGGATGGGCAGAGGAAAGAAGAGGTATTTCAATATATATATTGCACTAAACATGAAGATAAGTGTAATATCGACCTGATCACAGAGAGGTCAATGGAAGTATATGTTTAACATTACATCAAATATTATATATGTATATATATTCAATTTTTTTTAGGTTCAAGCTCTCTCTGGTCCAAATGAATTCTCAGAATTTTATTCACGCTTGAAGTCTATAAAGGAATTCTATCGGCGACATCCTAACGAAATTAGTGTTCCTATGTCTGTCGAATTTGAGGAATTGGCTAAGATGAGAGAGAATCCGACAGAAGAGTTATCTAATCTCGTCGAATTTACAGATGAAGAAGGTTATGGAAAATACCTGGATCTTCATGAATGTTATCAGAAGTACATTAATCTCAAGGGGATAGAAAAGATTGATTACATAACTTATCTGTCAACATTTGATCATCTGTTCGATATTCCCAGAGAAAGGAAGAACGCAGAGTATCAAAGATACGTCGAGTCTTTGCTAGGATATTTGACGGATTATCTGAGCAGAGTGAGGCCTCTGTTGGATGTGAGCGTGGAGATTGAGGAAGCCAACAAGGATTTTCAGACTCATTGGGAGAAGAATACATTTCCTGGTTGGCCCAAGGAAGCTGGAAGTGCTCTGACTCACGTAGGAGCACATTTGGAACTATCTGCGTTTTCATCGTGGGAAGAACTGGCGTCCCTTGGTTTGGACAGATTGAAATCGGCCTTGATGGCATTAGGCCTTAAGTGTGGAGGTACGCTCGAAGAACGTGCACAGAGACTGTTCAGCACGAAGGGTGAGGCTTCCCTGGACCCTAATCTGTTGGCCAAGAATCGGAAGGGGAAGTCAGCCAAGGGCAGAGATTCGGAGAAGCAGAAGGAGGTCGCGCGACTCGAATCCCACGTGTACAGACTCGCGGAATTGGTGTCTGGGCAACGAGTGGCCACGAAGGAAAATGTACAGAGGAAGCAGGCGAGGACCGAGGGCGAGAGGGGAGATTCCGACGCGGAAGCGAGCGCGAGCGAGTCGGAGGAAGAGGACGACAACGAGGTGCCGTACAATCCGAAGAATCTACCCTTGGGATGGGACGGCAAGCCAATACCCTATTGGCTGTACAAACTGCACGGTCTCAACATCAGTTACAACTGCGAGATCTGCGGTAATTTCACGTACAAGGGCCCGAAGGCATTCCAGAGGCATTTTGCGGAATGGAGACACGCGCACGGTATGCGTTGTCTCGGCATCCCGAACACGGCGCATTTCGCGAATGTCACTCAGATCGAAGACGCACTCGCTCTGTGGGAGAAGCTCAAGGCTCAGAAGCAGGCCGAACGTTGGCAACCGGAGCAGGAGGAGGAATTCGAGGATTCCCTCGGCAATGTGGTCAATCGCAAAACGTACGAAGATCTTAAGAGGCAAGGCCTGCTGTAAAATGTATCATTGTACCTATTACGATTTTTACTTATCGATTGTGTACTTTTCTTATAATTATCTCTCATTTTCTTTTGTCATCCTAATAAAGTGTCTGATGAGAGCTCTCATACGTGATCGATTTGATAACAAGAACCCCCCACCATAGTTTTTTATTGTCCATTTTCTTCTTTGTTGTATTCCTCACTTATTTCTTCTTCATTTATCTCAATGATTGTAGAGACCGCATGCAAATATTTAATAAACTTTTTATTTGCTCGGTATTCTGTGTGTCAGATAGTCAAAGTATCGTCATGTCAGCGAATATTACATTTGGAAGGAACAGTCAATATACATGAAAGCGCATTAATTGCGGCCGCACATTCATTTTATATCTCAATGACAGTCGGGTATCTCAGACGGTCGCGGCGCGTAATACTGATGTCCATCTATCGCCGATATTCTTCACGCAGAAAATATAAGAAAATAATTCTCTGGATTTGTTGTTTACACCGGACAATTAAGGCTTCTCTTAAAGAACATACATCACGAAATTAAGTATCTTTACGCATGTATTCTGGACAACGTTTTATTCCGGTAAAATTTCCTATATATATACGTGTGTGTGTGTGTGTGTGTGTGCATCGTCCTGAATAAACGAAATTTCAAGGGACTTGTTTTCTTTTTCATTCATATGGGAATCGCGCGTCAACATATCGCCTTATTTATATTTCACAAGTAGAGCTCTTTAAATTACACCTCGCATCGCTGATCATTGCATAAGACTCGTATGTTATTAATGCTAATTATAGGCAGAAAGTGCACATATAAAGGATAGCTTTAAATAAAACTGAAAAAAAATATACCGTGTGTAAATATAGAAGAGAGAGTTGACTCTCGTATAGATACTATAAACATTATTGACATATTAGAGAGAAAAAAACGAGAGTATGAAAAACATTTTTGATCGTTTCCCTCTCTCATATCCGCACTTTCGGTCTACAATTATTATTAAAATTTGGCTGTGAAAAGCAACAACACTATTACTTCCGATCTGCCAATTCTGCGGTATCGAATAAAAATTTCTCATCGATATGTGTCCGAGTACTTGACACACACATATATATATGTGCTCTTTTAGTTTATATGTCACTTCCTCAGTACGAGCCTCGTTACATATTGAATCTGTTCAATTATTAAGATTAGTGCCTAGA
This sequence comes from Dinoponera quadriceps, assembly GCF_001313825.1. NCBI lineage: Eukaryota > Metazoa > Arthropoda > Insecta > Hymenoptera > Formicidae > Dinoponera > Dinoponera quadriceps. The sequence goes on from NW_014556124.1 coordinate 29,972, forward strand.
TTTACACTTAACTTCTTTTCGCAACCAAATTTGCAAATACTGAGCTCTAGAAGAGTTCTACACATATGAAATCTCCCATAAAAATATCATAATACGTATCGTAGAAACATTTTCAAACATCGTTTTTTCCTCCAGCCAATCAATATGAATGAAAGATTCAAGTCGTCATTCGAGAATATTTATAATGTATCATTGCGTCGGGGGAATTCACCCAGCTCGCGCGATTCCTCCATTCACTTCTAAAGGTCTGCATCTTGAAGCGTACGGGCCACGTGCATAGCCGGGCTTTCGCATATTGGACGCTGATTATAAAGCGATATCGCTGGACGAGAAGGGACGGATGCCTCACGATGCCTTACTTCAGCTTACTCGGCTTCTGGCTTCTTTTCTTCACCGCGGTCAAACTGGATGACATTAGAAATCTCAACATTTTTACCAACGTAATTGGCCTGAGAATCCGTCGTTGAGAAATGATGCGCGAACTCTGTATATATGTAGGTCAGATGTTAAAAAGGATCGAGAAATTTTCTCGCATTTGCGCGAGCGAATCTTACGAGAGGCTACGCTACATTTTGCGAAGTCTGTTAAATATGGATGGTAGCATGTAAATCAACTAATTGATCTCGATGCGCGCAAGGTTTCGTGTAATTTCTATATATACGCCGAACATGCCTGGGACGGCCAGAAACTTTGAGTCTTAGCGGTATCGTCCAAGATGTGTAAAGAGTTGTGTAGTGGAGCCCGTATCGATGAAATGTCCTCGTTAAAGTGGTATTGCGCAGAGAAAGGGAGACTTAGGCACAATAGGTCGCGCACATAGTCGGAGAAAACGTTGTTTCTCTGCGTCCTTTATTCGACGCTGTCTACGACCGCGCTGTCGTCAAGGGTGTGAAGCCAGTTGAAGATCATCATGTTCCTCTCGTACTTGGACAACTGATTCCCACGTTCCCTCTCGACATCTCGGACTGTCAACGCGTGATTTCGCTCCTTCCGTCCGATCAAGGAAGCACCGGGTACTCCTGCGGCTGTTCCGGGGACGAGCAAAGTGGTACCGTGTGAGGTCTGCGCCGCGGTAGCCGCCGCCTCCAGCTGGTCCAAATTGAATTCGCTCTGCGAGAGGCGCTCCAAAGCGCGGTACGTGGTCAGCAACCTGATGGAACATACCTGAGTGAATCGTCACTATTTATTCCGAGTTGAAATTTCGAGAGTGTAATTCAAGCCGTGATGCGCGAATGTATTAAAACTGGAAGACACCACTCTCTGCCATATATGAACCGAAGAAAGTGCTATTATCAGAAATAATTATCGCGAAATGTGTTTACTTGGCAAGTAATACTTATTTTCGATCCAAGTAAGAAATTTTCTAAAGAGTATCGGAGTGATTATTTACTTGAATCTTTTCTGTCCAGTAACACATAAGGGCCATGTGCCATGTGTTAAAATTAATCGCAATTAGTGGATATTTCAGTTAACACTACGTTAATATAAAGTAGTAACTGGCTGAGGATTAGAATATTTTTTTATATTGACTTTATATTTCTGCCTGATATGAAATGAATGCTCGCAGAAGCAAACCGGCCAGCGCTTAGTCCCACAAAATGGGTTAGAGGGAGGTATAGTGGTAGCCAAAGATAATACGATTAACTGACCTGCGTCGTATGTAGTTCTGTCGGACCTTTTTGTTGACAGACCGAACCAGGTCCGCTCCGGTGAATGGCACAGGCGGCGGTGGCGGTGCCGGGGGTTGTGGCGGTGGTTGTTGCGCTATCGGTTGAACACTCGAGGAGGAGGATTGTTGAGGTTGCTGCAGCAGTTGCTGCGGCTGTTGCTCCTGCGCGGCTCCGCCATGCGGACTGGGAAGCTGAGACGTGCTGGCCACGGGTTCGCCCACCGCGACCCACGTGCTGCAAGATCTTGAAGCATGGTCAAGTCTCGCGTGCTCCAGCAGCAAGGTGTTGCGCTGGGCGGTATCTAGAGCCAAGGCGGACACCGCCGTTCGAAGACCACCCCCGGGTCCGGACGCGTCCGGGCTGGGGAGCTGCGACACGTCGCTCGTGCTAAAGCTCTTGCGTAATCCCAAAGCCGACGACAGAACGCCGCAGCTGCGGATTAGCTCGTTCTCCTCTTCGAACCATAGTATCTCGGGGATGTCCGCTGGCCTGATCGAAAAAAGAAAACGAATTAACGTTAGAACACACATTGTATCTCAATGAAAAGAAGGAGAAGAAAATTGCCGAAGAAAAAATATTTATTTATAAATCTATTTGTGGGACCTTATGCAGCATAAAGGGACGTAGTCTCAAGTCGTAAGAACATTTCCCAGGACGTCTCTCGGACAAAGAGATTCTGTGAAATAACATATCCCACGAATAAATTTTTCTTTTTTTCTTCAACGAAGATTCAAATAAATAATTACTCCAATACTGCTTGGTAAATTTTTACCTGGATCAGATTTGTTTCATTCAAATATTTTCCAAATAAATTACCCAAGCAAAATATTTACTTGATCCAGAATAAAATTTACTTAATTCGAGTAAGAATTTGCCAAGGAGCAACGGAGTGATTATATTTACTCGATTCTTTATTTTTCTGTGCAGCAGATTGACTCCGGTTGGTCAAGGAAGAGTTTTATTTCGAAGAGATCTTCAAAGGATGGCGGAAACGAACCTGTTACCCTGAATCTGCCGAGCGGAGTCCGGTTTCGGGGAGGGTCCTCGTCCGGTCAGCTGTACGTCGCTGTAGGACTTGAAGGTCACCAATCTGTTGGCACCGCGTAATTCACTCGCGATCGACGACACGCTGAAGAGCGACAGATCGGTAGTGACGCTCTCGTGGCTCGGCGAGCGCAGCATCCGCGAAGTGACCTGAAGGGTTGGACATTGCGAGGTCGCTAGACCGCCGCAACATTGCGCACACGTGACTGTGGGTATCGGCGAGGCCGGCTTCGTCTCGCTCTCGGACATTTTCCGGACTCGCTGCTTTCGACCGTTCCAATTCCTCTCAGAAATTGGTGCAGCGGCGAATTTACGTGACACTGGACATCTGAACTCGTTCTCCGTTGCCAACGTGACGACTATATGTGACATATGAGACAGTTTAAAGATAAAAAGACGTGATGGTGATCGAGATAAAGGAGAAATTAATTCTTAAGTGGAAATTTTGCGTTGATATATTCATACGCAGAAATAAAATTAATCTTAAATCAGAGATAAAGATATTCTCATATATAGGCAAGAATATTACTATATCTTTTTAGAAGATTTTAATCTTGGTTTGATTGAATTTGACGCGAGTATTACTTGCGCTCGATTCGAAACTTCTAAAAATCTTCTGAGAATCTTCTATTATAACATTCTTGTTTATATGTGAGAGTATCTATCGTTGATTCAAGACCATTTTAAGATTATATTTTTCTGTGGAATATAATTAATAATTCAAGGTTTCTCTCTTATTACTGCCTAGTGTCTTGTTTTATTACGATAAGATATATAAATGTAAAATTGTCAGTTTTTATCAGGTGTTCCGGTTAGTTTTGAGGGCTCACTCACATAGACGGCTATAAATCTACCAGAGATATTTGGAAAGTCATTTCAAAGCGTGGATATTTCTACAAATAATTTAACACGTGCATTCGTACCCACACTGTTGCTTGAAAATGGAACGTGATAAAGAGCATTTTCGTCATTTACTACTTTATAACTTTGATTCGGAAGCTGCCGAACAGCTCACTGAACCATCTCAAAAATTTATTCTGTGTCTGCTCCATCAGTTAAAACATGTGGGTACTGACGGGTTTCGACGATTCAAAAGTGATGATTTTGATCCGAAAGACAAAGAATGTTCAGGTCAACCAAAAGAGTTCGAAAATGCCGAATAGCAGGCATTGTTGGATGAAAACTCAGCTCAAATGCTTCAAGAAGCTAAACTGCATAGCTAAAGCATTAAATGTTATTGTAAATCAGCCGTTTCTGATCGTTTGCACGCAGTGAGAAAGATTCAAGAGGAAGGGGTCCCACATGAATTGTCTGAATTGGCTATTTAAAATTTGTTTGCACTTCATTACTCACCAGAAGAAGCAGTTTTTGTATCACATTATAACTGGCGATGAAAAATGGATCTACTATGATAATTCCAAGCGTAAAAAATCGTGAATAGGCCAATCATCGAAAACGCAACATCCATGGAAGTAAAATATTGTTGTGCATTTCGTGGGATATAAAGGCGTCGTATATTATGAGCTTCATTAACAGTCATCGTTGAGCATTATCAACAACAACAATTGATCGAATCGTGCTTTGAACCAGAAACGTTCGATAATAGTTCAAAGAAAGGTGATTTTGTTGTACGACAATGCTCGATCACACGTTGCAAAAGCAGTTAAAGATACGTTATCGGCACTTCAATGGGAAGTCTTACCACACTGCGCCGCGTATTCACCAGACTGTGCTCCTTCAGATTATCACTTATTTCGATCGATGCAGCACAGCCTTGCTGACTGGCAACGTATGAAAAAAGAGGAAAAATGGCTCGATGATCGCTTCGGAGGACGGACATTTTTCTTTTTTCTTTTCATCGCGGAATTCACTTATCGCCAGAAAAAATGGGAAAAGTTATATAGCTAGCTGTATTGAATAAAATATAACTTAACTTCCGCCTAAAATAAAAGTGTTTTTTTTTTTTACAAAAAATCCCTCAAAACTAACACCTGATACAATTCGTTAATTTAAAAAGCGCCAATCTGTTTGATGGCCTTCGTGACATCTATTACTATTTGACATGAATCACCGTCGTGTTTTTCACATCTTTCAGACAGTCCTTACGTGTCGGTTACATCCGAGCACCTGATAATCTTCCCGCTTCCCGAATCGATTTAACACTGCTACATTATCGCGTGATTATTGATGATGATGCATAAAAAGGTCGAAAAGAGTTCCCACTGCACGATTCACGCGATCGGGACGAACGGCTGACGGAGGATCTCGCGATCAAGTGCCAACGTCGCTCGTGGCTCGTTGCCGCTTATCTCCTTCCCAGTAATTATCATCCGCACTTGATTCCACGCCTTTACGATCCTAAGCAAAGCCAAGCGCTCATGTCCACCGTTTGTATCGCGCACGTATATGGTCGTTCGTTTCTGAAGATCTTCCTTGATAGCCAGAATGACAGTCGTTTTATGCTCGTATTAAACCTGCAAGAAACGAACATGACTGAGAGATAAATCACTATCTGGATTAACTTTTTCCCTCCGTCTTTGTATTTTGTGCGATTAAAAGAATTGAACCTAGTCCTTAGAACCTGAAGGAAACTAGCCTTTAACTCGGAGTTAGCTAAATAGTGGACTACCATATTGCAATTAGATTGTCGATATACGCATCGTTACGTAGCGAATGACTGTGTTGTGGAGTCAAAGTTCAAGAACGTTTCCCCAAGATTGACATTTCGATCCGCGTAGTATCCACTGAGTATCGACTTTCTCGGTCCGAGTGTCACCTAGCTCGAATGAGTTACACGTCGAAACGTGTTTCGTAATTCTGCAGACTTTCCCCGTGAGCCGGTAATTTTAATTACAAACAAGATGTTACGTTGCAAATACCGAGACACATTTTTATGCAATCTCTGTACAATCTGTTCTTAAAAAGCTTGATTAAAATCGCTGTTATTAATTTTTCGCTATTTTCAAGTTGACCTCTCCCCGGTATTCTTTGTAATTTTACGGCGCAGAAGCGTATTCGCAATGAATGAAAGCAAAATAATATTTGCAAGCGCGAAAGTTGAAACAAAGATTCTATCGAGATTTTCCGCCAGATTCGGTTCAATTCGTTCCTTCGTTCATTCATTTCCAAAATATTCTGAAATCATATTTTTATGATGCAGATGATGAGACGTAAACACCGGTTCTATACGCACGTATGTGTGCATCGCACTATAGATACCCGTCTATTTCACAACAGCTCGTCATTCCTCACGTTACGGAATAATTCATCCAAATTGCACGCGTATAATAGGTGTCTCTTTAATTATATCGCAAATTTTTGAAAATAAAAAATGTTAATTTTGTTCGTCGATGTATCGCGGAACGAAATCCTTCCACTTTTCACTTTTAGAATTAATTACCGCAGCAACGATTAATTAATTTTCGTACAAAATTCGTCGTCGCCAATTACAGAGGTAACGTTAATCGACATGTGGCTCTTTGGTGGTTTCCCATAGACTCCGTGTAACTGTAAACATTATTAATTATTTTGCACGATCTCAACAGTGCGTTGCGCTAATTAAATTTGACTGCGGAAAACGCACAGTCGATTTACGTCGGAGAGAAACTTCCTCTTTAGAATTAATTACAAGCGTTCTCACGAATTCGTTCTCGCCGATGAAGGCTGCGCTCAGGCGATTGTATAAATAATATTCACCAAACTCCCGTTGCACCTACTGTCGCATCCCCTCAGCCACATGACATCGCGTTGGCGCTGCCGTTGAGAACGGTTTGTGTCCAAAGAGGGGCAGGAGAGGTTCTTTACAGAGTCGAGAGAGAGAGAGAGAGAGAGAGAGAACTCGTACGGATCACAAAGTCACTTGGCGAGAGCACACGGAAGGGAATAACGACGGCGACACACAAGCCATGTCGGAAAGACGATTGTTTCCCCCGGGCTTTACGGTCGTCGATCGTGGCTCGGGCTCGCTCACTGCACAGGCGTCGCTATCGATCGATAGGGGTTCTTCTCGAGACTCGGAGTTTCGACGCACCCGCCCCACACACGACGCCTTTCGCCACGAGCCGATTCACATCCCCTTTCTTATCAGCGGTATCGGCTAGTAAATATAGACTCACCTGCTTGCCCTCAGAGATGCCGCTCTTATTTTGCGAGGCAAAGTATAGACGCAGCTTTAGTATATATTATAGCAGTTTATTCTGCATTTATTCATTATTTGCCATAATGACGCACACACAAGAAGAAGATTGTGCAATCTATACCTCGGATAATTTCAACGATATCGCAACTTTTCGCAATGTGGAGCTTCTCCTGGACGAGACAATTTTCAAGCTCTTTCGACGTCAAAAGTATTAATCATTGTTCCATAATAAAATTCCAGATGGCCTTACATGACTGACTAATAGGATCGATGTGATGAACGGCCTGTCGCAAAATGTGAAAATATAAGAAAAAAATTCGCCCCCAAGTTGAAACGGACCGTCGTTGAGAATGACTTCGGCGCGAAACTCGCGCGGATAAAAGCGGACGCGAATAGCCGGTCGGCCAAACTTAGCGTGGGTGGGCGGGCGAGGAGGCGAGAGACGAGAGGAGGTTGCTAAATAAAGCCAAAGAGATGACTTGGTTGGCGAGTACATATAGCGGGCCGCACGGTATAGTTTAAGGCCTCTCTTAGTTGGCGACGGTGTCTCTCGCGAGGAGGATCCACCCGCCGTAGCAGGTGCAATAATACACCAAAGCGAGTTCAACGGGTCGTCCTTACGAAAACGGTAAGTTCGTCCGGCCTTTTCGCCCTGACTTAAAACGAACAAAATGTTCGCCATTAATGAACAAATTTGAAAAAATACCTACACTCAGGCCAAATATTACGAACGATTTTTCCTCTATAAGTCTTGTGTGATGGATGGAAAATCCCTCCGGAGGGTATAAGAGAAGCATGAGTGGGCAGATCCGAGTTCTAGATGAAATATCTCGCAACAAATATATACGTAAAGTATCATATTTGTCTCACTCGTTGACGATGCAGTGTGTGGATCGAAGACATATATATTATTCCTTATATTGCCTTAACTCTCATTAGGAAGGTTTATAAATACTCGCGTTTCCAGTGACGATGGCGAGCTCCTCAGAGAGAGACACCGTCGAGACGACGAATACGAACAAATCAACGACGAACGGAATTAACCCTTCCACACTCGTGGAGGGTGCAAGAAAGCGACGACGATTGGAACCCTCGACGACCAACATAGAAATCCCTAAGAAGACGCAGCGACGCGACGGAACGTGCAACTTCGATGTGTAAGGATATATTAATAGCGACGAGAGTGAAGTTTCGCATATATATTCTCCATACTCGATTATTACCGTCTATTGGAAAATCAACGGGTGGTAATATAGCTGAGAAAGTAGAAAAAGCTCGTCTTTTTGGGTACGAAGTAAGATTTCTTCGTGAACATCTTCCAGAAATATTATGAATTATTCTGGGATAAATTTGTAGCGACACGAGCGGCAAAGGAAAAGCCGAGCGTACGGAAGACAAGAAGGACCCGTCACGGTGCAAAAGAAAGCCGGCTTTGTTGATAGATTCGCAGGATGCGAAAACGCTACAGGCCGCAGGAACGGGCAGGGATAACACGGCCAGATTGCGGAAAACGATACAATGGCTCGAGGAGGGAATTCGAAGACTGCGCGAGGATCTGGCGAATGTGCGAACGGAGCTGCACGAGGAGCGAAGGGCGGCGAAAATTGCCAAGAGGGATTTTGCCCTCAGGGAGGCGAGATTCGCTGAGGCCGCCAAGTATCAGCCGATCGTAGAGGAGTTGAAGACCAGGTAGACGCATCCCGAGAATTATGAGTCATTTATGACGAAGCCCCGCGTCTTGTTATTATCTCACGACGGTCTATTTTCGTCGTGTCAGGTCTGAAGTTTTGCGGCGAAATATGACTTAGAAATTGTCCGATTACAAGAATTGCTCGAGGCGGCTTAAGAGTGTGTTTCTTGCTCTCCTTTACAATAGAATTGTCGTATTTGAAAGCTGTCTTCTTGTAATCTGAGAAACTCATTTAGTTGACTTAAATAAAATGCTTGTTTGGACAAATAAATCTTACAATTATAAGAACCAAAATTTAGTTCCCTTTGGTTCTCACAACATCTTGTTATCCAAACAAGAACTTCGTTTGAATCATATTTTTTTCAGTGTATGTAGGCTACAAAGTTCCGCCGCCCGTATAATGACGTTCGAAAATTAATTTTTCTTCAGACTCGCTTATTCCGCATCGCCGTTGTCGTCACCGTCGTCGTCGTCACCGTCATTCAAACCGGATCCTGTGAAAAACGAGAATCGCGAACTGTCGACTCTCAGGAAACGCTTGGCCGAAGCTGAGAGCACGATACGGAGGCTCGAATGGCAATCGGTGAAATCACGTACGACTCGCAATGCCGATGGCACTTCCCCGGGCGGTGAGACGCGTCGCCTGGAAACGGAAGTGCGAAGTCTTCGTGCCGAAAACGAAAAACTCGAAGAAAAATTGCGTGTAAGCGCTTTCTTTCCAATCGCGGAAATGAAAGTTCGTGTGGGAACCAGACGAAAATTGGTTGGGTGGCGAGGAAACTCGTTTGGGAGATAATTGTGAACAGCTGACTGAGTAGAAATCTCTTGCAGGATCATTTCTGTTTTTACAACCGCGAGTTTTCTCGCATCGAAATTTTAAATTAAGTCTTCAAGTGGAGAAAATAAGTAAACGGCATTTGTAGCACAAAAGAAGACTTTGGAGTGTAGAACTAAAATTTCGATTCTAGTTCCCAGAAAATCAGTTTTGTTTTTTCGCACTTTTCCGTGCGTGTAGTATTACGGAAGTATTACGATGCAATAGATCTTGTTCGTTCTATTCCTCGTTTACAGGAGATATTTTTGTATTTAGGTCGCTCTAGATGCGGAGAAGCCTCGTATCTCTGAGATACGAGCCCAACAAGAGAATTACGAAGCGGAGCTTTCCGCATTGCGAGAATCCCATCGCAACGAAACTACAAAGATGGTGAGTGTACAATGTAATATAGATATCGACAGTATCAATAACACGGTCATTAAGCGGCTTAATGGCGCTTGATAATTTTACTGTGACTGACGAAGGGAGATTAGCGAGCGTTGTAATATACTCTCGCATCGGGAGTGATCGAGAACTCTCAGGCACGTAAAAGTATCCTCCTTTCCGAGCACGAACGTCAGACCCTTCGAAGGTGCTTATTAAAAATGTGTGGAATCGACCAACTAGAAAAGAGTCTGTCCAGGATGCAACGATTCAGCCTGCCGGCTGGCTCGGACAAAAGTTTTACCGACACGTCCAGCAACGTAGCCTCAACGTGAAAGAATGCTCTCGCTGTGCGATTATCCAAAATGATTTTTTCCCACGCTATTCTTGGGCTTTGGAATTTCTGCGAAAATCCGATGAAATTTTCGTAGAAATGAGTACTCGACAGTTTCCATTATTGCGACAAAGTACTGAATGAGTACATTTTCAAATATCTTGTCGTCGTGTTTGCGGAAAATCGAAAGAAAGAAATCATTTCCGGCGGCTTCTTCGGCGAAGTATTCCTGTATTACGTAACGTAGCTGAAAGTCGCTTTATTTTAAATACTTGATTTCACTCGCATAAATTAGTCGCGTGGTTGATCATAAATTCGAACGGTGCCTGACAATTTATTCTGGGCCGTTTCTAATTTTTCTAGCCGCCGCGCCCGGCTCGAACGCTATATTTAAGTTACTTATTCGCGGCGTGCTCGTCTATGAGAGTAGCTTCCTGCTTCCTAACATGCCACATTGCGGTCGAAAGCGCGCGGTGACGTCCGGCGAATTTGTCTGCCGCATTGCCGACGCGGATTAATACACCCTTGGCGGTCAGCCAAATGTCGAAAAGAGAAGGAGAAAGGTTCGTTATAGAAAGTGGACCAAATAAAGGGCAACATTCGGAAAAGATGACACAGTTTCGGAAATTCATTCTTCCAACGGGGGTCGTAAATAAGATTTCGTTTCGATATCGAATATTACCTATAACTAATAAACGTGTGTATCGAGAAATGGTGAGACCCTTCGGTAATAGTTAATTCAATAGCTGCGCCCGGTGATTCATCGTTCCTAGAAATCGCGCGAGTGACCGAAACAAAATACGTCCGAGTACACGTGTGAACGTTTCTCTTACGTCCCACCTGACAAGGTGAAGGCAAAAGGCTCCCGCGACGAGCGTAACTGCGAGGTGAGACGAGCGAGACTTCTGGTGAGAGCTTCTCGAAAGCGGGTACGAAAGGGACCGGTCACCCTCCCTCTTCTCGTCGCGTATTCTATTCTTCGTCGCCGGCCGACGTTAATCTTTTACAACTTTCGCCACACGCGCGAGAGAGGATACAAACGAGTTTTTGTTTTTTTTGCAGATGGACGAACTGCGAGACAAGGAGCGAGAGATCGGGAAGCTCTTGAAGGATCGGAAGCTGGAACACGATAAGGTGAGTCTTCGTTCAACTTTCTCCGTTTATTATCATCCGAGTGTTTGACAAACTGGATATTTCATTCTATCGCGTGATAACCGTTTCTTCACCTTGCTGGAAGGCATTTTGTTTCTTCCGTACTTTCTCAGATACGTCGTGTGAACGATCCAACGGTTCACCCTGAGGACCGTACCGGCGGCGATTATCATATCGTGCGACTTCCGGTTTAAGTTTACAGAGCGTCGAGCGCGTTGAAATCAGCGGAAGGAATACTAAGAGGGAAAAGGACTTCTTTTGTACTTCTTTTGTACATACAAGTTTTTCGTGTATGCACCGTGGCGGAAAGCGAAAAGGAATAGCACATGTGAACATGAAAGGTTAATGAACCATCGTGTGAAGCGAAGCACCGTTTAAAGCGCCTGAGATATTTGAACATGCTCCAAGAAGGCGCTACTTTTTAGATCTTTACTTTGAACGATTCAAGGAAGCCATTACGAATGACCGGAGCCGATGGGACACTCAGCGTGTATCTTCCGTTTCGCTTTTAGTCGGAGGAGGTGCTCGGATATCGCGATATCAATGGGGTCAATGTACCGTGGTGCAAGACATCCCGCGTGCATTGTGCATTATACGCGTCATTTCGATGGAACTTAAAGGCCACGCGATCGTGCAGTTGCCGCTAAAAGGTTGTAGTTACTGGTCGCACAATATAATTGCCACCCATCACGCCTTATCGTCGCTTAGTCGAGCTAATGGCGGTGTACGGCGATTCACGGTGAAGAAGCGTTTCTTTTTCCTCTCAGCCGCTGCTTATATGAACTCTTTGATCTGAAGAAGGGAGTGAGAAAGGAGGTTCCGCGAAACTGCGGGGTCTTTCAGCATAAATTTATCCGATTTTTATCGGCCTGTACGTGGAATATGTTCAAATTAAGAGTGGAGAGAATCTGCGAAGAGAAAAAAAGGTTATCTTGAAAGGTGCGTTTTCTCTCAGGAGATTGTCTGCAATAATGGACACACTTGATCTTCGGTATAAATATTTTGTTATGAAACTAATGGCTGGAATTAGACCAACAGAGAGGTCAATCTCTTCCGAGGAATCTCAATTGTCATTATGTCTTGAGTCTAACAATAAGTTCCTGCCGGAGCGGTAGTAAGTCCGAATGGAATGGCGGCCCACAGGTAGTGTAGAAGGTTCCGCCGTCCATCGAAGGTGCTGGCTTCTTCAGTCCGGTCTAGACGCTGGTCGCGCGCACGCTGTTCTTCCGCGCTCTGCGTACTTCTCCGAGTGCGTGTGCTCGAGTGTGACATAGAAAGACGGTCGCGTGACAGTCCGCATCGATCAGTTCCTCTCGTGCTCGTGTATGAATTTTCAAGATCAACACGCATTTCATGGGTTTCGCATGGAACGAGGTAAAGATGACTTTTCGTCTCATGCGCGACAAAACTTTTTTTGCTAACTGTAAGGAAAGGGTTCTTCTGACGGGCTCGATTTCGAACAATTTCTCGAAGCTAATTCGACATAATTGAGTATTTTTCAAAGTAAATGTTTTATTTTCGCAGCATTTAATGGCTCTATAATTATGTATTCGGATCAAGGAAAAAATGTTTATCTCTTAAAATAACTTACCTTTCATTTACCTTGGAGAGTTCTAGCACTTTTATACGGACAAAAATAACATGTGTACGACAGTATTGCTCCGTCGAAGTGGTTTTTTTTTTTTGAGACAACTATTACTTTGCGCGAGCAATCAGTTGCGAGAGTCCACTCTCCCGCATGCGACCGTCGAGATAAAATATTTTCACGCACCTACTCCAGTTTCTCCGGCGCCTTCTCTCGTCCCTGAGTAGATCGCAAATAGAACGTGGATTCGATTACGTTCCCAGGGAAATCGACATAAGTTGCGTGTCGCCGACATACCGTGGGAATGCTCGCCCGAAGAAGAAAAATTGCACGAACGAGTGGAACAATGGTCTCGCCGTAATTGAGTTATTTCGCGTCTAACGTGGATCCGGTTAACGGGCGAGTTACCCTAATAATCCCAGATAAGAAGCAATTAACTAGGGAGAATTAATTGCAGCGCAAATTATTGCGGCAGCACATTGTTGCGAGAAAAAAAAAAACACCCATGTCAGGAGACACACGATAGGAATACTTGAAGGATTTTCTTGTCCTCATTTATGAACCGAGCTCCCACGGCTGTTACGAGAATTGTATACTCGGGGCATATGCAAATATTAAAAGATCCCGCCAGTGCTTTTCCTCAATCGAGAGACTCGTCTGCGAAGAGAACCGCATATATAGGTCGTCACGCGAGACGATAAGCGGCTGATAATTGAAACCGCGAGTTCGAGTGTGTAACGAATCCCCGGTAACAAATCCACGAGCGAAACGTGTGTCCACACACGTAAGGCGAATGCCTGTGCGTGCCCCTCCGACGCGTATATAGGCACAAGTAGACGCGTAAGTATGCCTTAAGTACTTAACTATCCTCCATTGTCCTCCTTCGCGAGGCGGCGATGAATCTCAATGACTTCGCGACGCGTGTAAAAGAAGACGGGCGAGAGAAAGGCTCGTCTGTGACTTCGAATGGAGCGGTGTTATTTCACCGGATATGCTTCCTCGATTCGTCTCGATTGCAAGTGGAACGTTCCCCCGTCGCCGTCTAGAATCGGTACGCAAGTGCCTCCTCGACCGTCGTCGTTCGTTCGGTGAGCCACTTCTCGAAAGAAAGTTCCCTGCAGCGACCGCAGACATACGAGCGTACGTATGATATACATCGGTGCACAAGAGAGCACGTATTAGCGAACGATCATGGCTGGGTCCTATGACAATTTCTCCAACACCTCAACGACACCGTTTTCTTTAGAAAGACAACGCTCGCCCTAAATTGACCATTCGTCTCGATGATAACGACCACAAGGAGGCCCCTCAGTCACGCGTCGCGGATGAGTTTCTCGCGGATGTTTATTATCCATAGATGATCGTCATTAGGGAAGCCCGACCTGTAAGGGATGATCGGTCGAGTGTACAAAACGACGACGTAGCGCGGGAGATTTATATAGTCTCACGCCTATGCGATAGTGTGTAATTTCAATCCGTCATCGCGGTCGGTGTTATTAATAATACCTGAACGGTGACGCATACCATCTTGTAATTAGCAGCTTCCTTTCCTAGCGTAGGAAACAACGCGAACGCGCATAGTAGGAATGTCGATAGGCGCATACGTGCCACCCACGACAAGTCCTTCGGTGAGCATTTCGGTTTGACAAGTGGGTCAAAGCAGGAGCGTAATTAGAGCCGACAATGAGAGCGAGAATCGCGTTTCGAGAAGACAGAGGTGTAGTTTGAGGAAGGATCGCTCGCGAATGAATTCCTTTGCGCGAAATCAGATGCGTTCCAGCCTCGTTATTCCTTCAATTGCGCACCACGTTTCTTTGGAAAAATTATAGTTGAAAGTGAACACAAGCAAACGCGTCTCGGTTGAAGGAAATAGAATTTATGAAAATCGACTTAATTTCTTCGATCAAACGCGTCCACTTACTGGTCGATTCAACTATAATTTTCCATCAGCGTGAGTCCGCAACTTGACTCCGAAAGACTCGACCGGGAGAAGAGCCGACTTTTTCGCGCGTGTCACACGAGGAAGTCGGCCTGATTCTGAACGGTGTGGATAGTGCGTTTAGGAAATACGCGAGCCGTGCACGAGAAATGCACGGACGCGTTACGAGCTCGTTGTAGGCGATGGCGGGAGACGATCGGTGAAAGTGAGCACAGGAACCGTATGGGACGGGACTTGTTGGGTCGAGATATCGCTCGCGGGGACACCCTACGGGAAACGTAATCCTGCAGGTATGATCTGTTTACATAGTGACTCGATTCTACAGGTAGATACACTCGCCAAGTGTATCGTGAGCAACGTTGTTACACAAAATTCGTATACCCTCGTAACGCTGTTTCCGCGTGTACATGAAAGATAGTCTCTAAATTAATGAAAGATATTCACAAGCAAAGGTATTATAATCTTGTAGGAATATTCTCGCTTATATACATATATATGAAAATATTTATCATTAATTTAAGACTATTTTTTTGTTCAGTGTAACAACACTGTGTAACAATGAACATTCTCTTCTTACGATTTTTTTCTGCACAACAACAGAAAAAGAAGTAATAATGTAACTGTATTTTACTACCTGGAGGAAATACACATTATAATGGTAATCACTTTTCCACTCGACAGCTTGATTAGTATGCGGCGAAATACTAGTTTTCTCTTCGTTTCTCTCTTTCTGTACGTCTAATATACTCAACTCATTGACAGCACTTAATGAACACTATATACATATCTTACAAGCTCTGATTTCCTTTCTTAACATTCTATGTAAATTTAATGTAAAGAGAGAGTTGTATGTAGATTTAATGTAAAGTTATTGTAAACTTAATACGGGAAATTTGCAAATCGCAATAGCATATAATAGACGTAATAAAACATCAGGGTAGATTGTCGTTTCGCACGTCGCGTGCGAAGACAGTTAGGTTAGGGGGGATTTTTTCACATCCAAATAGACGATGAGTAGACTTCTAAATATACATGCGTTAAGAAACGTAGCGGAGTCAAAAGGAGGCGATTGCTCTAGTGTAAATATAAGTCGGAAATGTGGAATAAATTCTTCTCATATACGATCGATTTTCCGGTACTCAAACATACCTATGTCGTAAAACATTTTTCAGAATCGACATGATTATTCTCCATCCGATCTGCATGTGAATATCCCCCCCCCCCCATGAATCTTATGTAGTTACACCTTATCGAATAATTTTTTGCAGAAATTGAAATTTTCATCGATATTCGAAAAAAAGAAGAAATATATATATATGATATATTTTCAAAAGATATATGTTCATAGGAAAAAGATAGTCTCAAATCAATAATAAATATTCTCACATATAAGCGAGAATATTTTTCGATTTTTAGCTTTGAACTGAGTACGAGTAATACTTGCATCAAATAATAAATTTAATCAAATCAAAATCTTCTTAGAAGATTATAATATTCTTGCTTCTAGATGAGAAAATATCCATTCTCGATTTAAAAATAATCTTTTTCTATGTAAGAGGGAAATAAGATTTAACAAGGGAATCAAATTATCTAACAATATTCGCCAACTCAATTTTACTGTACATTACTGTACCAAATTATCATCCGATCGAATTTCCATGCGAGTGCACACGTCGATGAAAATAATTGCAAATGAACTGCGTCGGTTACACCCAAAACGTTCATCGAAGTCGCGAAATATTTCTAGCGCTATTCTCGTATATCAGACGTCGAGTGAAGAAGAAAAAAAAATGTCGGGACGAAATGAGACAAGCGGAGACGAGCGGTGAAGTACGGATAACGGTAACGCGCAACGCGCTCGTTTCACCTGTCCCGATATGTCTTATATCGGATATCCAAGTCGTCGGTCCAATCGAAAGAGAGGAGAAACTCCGGCGTGTAACGAGCGCACGTGCTCGTCCAGCGATTTACATATACGGCGTAAAGTGCATCTCACCGGCGCGCGCGCACCGGCCGCGCAAGGTGCAGCCGACTCTTGGCACATCTCTCGCGCATATGTGTATGTACACGCAGGTCGTCGAGAGGAGGAAGGAAGCTACGAGGCGAGGCGAGAGAAGAAGGAAAAGGCTGCTGTAGCTGTATGTCAGGGGGCCAAGCTAACGGTCCATCCAGACACTCTCGGGATTCCGTATAAACCCAATCGTTGCAGCGCGGCGGCTTTTCTCTCCCTTCTCTTTCCTCTCCTTCCTCGCTCCTCTCTGGCGGCTTTCCGCCTCGTTCCACACATCGCGTCGAATCATGATGTTGCTCACCTGGTGGAAGATCACCGAATTGCCGGCGAAATAATCGCCGTTAGATTCGGACGATCGCAATCGAGATGTGTGTTTTTCTCTGACGCGAGAGAATGCTGCCTCGAAAAATCTTATATATTTCCGATCGATCGTTTCCTTCAGAATCAGCACACTATCTTGAGGGAGGGATCTCTGTTTTCTCCAACCGGCTCAATTTTTACACGCAATTTTGAAAGTATATCGAGAGACTTACCTCTCGGGGTATATGAGAAATGTTTGAAAACTTCTCAGGATAACGAGCGATATTAGCGCCACGAAGGATTTTGAATCGCAAAAGTAAACGCTCCAACTGCCGTCGATATCTTCGCGAGTGTTATCTGCCTCGAGGAAGTGAAATCGGTCACGAGTCTTTGGAGCGGCCCGCAACGTTTTCAAAGCGTTCTCTTTCGCGGTCACTTCTAGCACTTTCGAGTCGCTGAACAAGCTAGGCGTTCACCTCGCTTCGAGAGATAATGTGCTTGGACATACGGAAGCGTACAAATACATGCGTTGTCAAAGGATCTCGCAGGCCGATCACTTTCGCCGGTCGAAGCACCTCCCGACCATTGCATCCGTTGCATCGAAACACTTGGCAGGACGTGACGTACGGTAGATTTTTATCCTCCTTTTCGCCGACAAGTGTGCGATGCGACTCAACTCAGTAGAAGAACGCGAGAAGGAAGAGTCGCCGATTGCTTTCCCTCCAGCAGCTGTTCAATCGCGAGGTTTTTCAAATAAAAAAGTTCCCTCGAACGTTCGCCGCAACATCGTTTTACCCTTTTCGATTGAATTACATCCTTTATTTCACGCAAAAGATACCTTGTATCCAAAAGTAAAGATGTATGTGCCTTACGGTGGTTCATTAACGAAATAGCGGTAGGTGTCCGTTAAGGATTAATCGATTCGTCATTCCGATGTAGATGTGGAAGTTACGAGAGAACGAGAGGAACCGACCGATACGCTCGTCATCTCGTATAAAGAGGAAGATCCTCGCAGATGATGTTCATACGGTACGTATTTTCGCAGCCTTATTTTCGGCCTATCTGACAATGTTGCTCTACAAAGAATTAAAAATTCAAACAGACATCGTTTCTTATGTAATAACTGTCGCGAGATAAAGACGACGAAGGCCAAGATTAAGTATCGTTTAAGGTGGGGTCATGCGAATCCGTAGAACCCGGCAGAGCCATGAACGAAATCGAGGTCGAGCGCCTCCGTGAACTCGCGCTTGAGCAGCAGGAAATCATCGAAATACTTAGACAGGCGGTTAAGGTAATGAGTAGGTTTTCTGGAACAGATGCGAGCTGAGAAATTGGATGGAATTCGAGTAAATAATGCGGGTTTGCTCTTCGATGTGTTATATAACGTTTAATTCTTTCCTGTAATATTGGCTCGTATCTGTTCCGCAATTCGGCGGGCCGAAGTAAAGACGTACGTTCGGATCGGATGTTTCCCTGTTACATAAGGAGAGAGAAAGAAAGTTGGAACAACTGTCAAACAAGAGGAAGAAGGAGGAATATTACAAGCAGTGGCTCGAGCTGGAGCCGGTGGTCGAAGTGGACGACGAAGAAGACCACGAGGAGAATGACAGCGCGTTATCGAGCGCCCCGTCTTCGATGTCACCCCAGCCGGGTGGCTGCGGCCAGTGGCAGGGCAACGGTGTCACTAGAGAAGCGTACGAGGCCGTCCTCGTCGAGATCGAGGATTTACAATCGAAACTTCTCAAGGAGCAATGGGAGCTGTCGCGCGCCAAGATACAAGTTTGCGATCTAGAGAAGGCACTCTTGCAGGAGGTAGCGTCTTCTTCACTGTCTCGCTTTCTGCCGCGTCACGTTCGTTCTGCTAAATTCGCGCCCACCAATTACACAAGGATATTCCTGGTTAAAATTGGAAGGCGTATTTTTCTTCGCCTCATAATCCGAGACGGTTGATGTCATCTGTAAAGTATCCGTATGTTCAATAGAAATGCGCCGACCGTGACAAGGAGTTGAGTGAACTGAGGGATAAGCTTCGAACCGTCGAGGAACGGGAGGCCGCACTTTTGGTGGAGCTTTCGGAAATACGGGAGCAAAATGAGCTTCTGGAATTTCGGCTGCTGGAGCTGGAAGAGACACCTGCGCGCCGGGATAGTCCCGATCACGCGATGGACAGCGGCATCGGCTCGCCGGAGCCCGCTCACGCGAACAAGGTGACTCTCCGCTTATTTGATTTTAAAGAGATGATAAGAAACTTGCACTACGTTGAAATATTATCTGACTGATCGTGTGATTCGAAAAAGATCTTCCGAGAGATGACACTTTTTATACTTGTTCCTTGAAAGGTGCTATTTTGAATTGCTACTTTTAACATTTTATTAACTAAGATTGAGATTTCGATGAATCGTGACTGGCTGACAGAAATTTCGCCGCAAAAATGCATTCAAGCACTCTTATATTATACTTCTCTATCTGATCAACTGATGCATAGCATTAATGTAGGAAAAGTAACATCGAATTGATTATTTCGATAGCGAAGTAATGCAGAAAATAATTTTGCTTGATAAATCGATACTTGATGAAAATACTTCTTAATCTACATTTGTTCTTTGCTAAACGTAACGACATTTCAGGAGAACAAGCAGAGAAGCCGCGCGGTGGCGACGGTAATACCGTACACGAACAACGCTACGAGCCCCGCGAAGTCGTTGTTGCCGCACAAGCCGCCGCTAACCCTTCAGGAGAGCGGTATCTTCGAGGAGGAGGAGGAGGAGGTCGAGTTCGCCAGCCGCGGCACTCAGACCCAGACACCATCCGGCGAGCTCCTTCAGGAGGTACAACGTCTCCAAGAGTTGAGGACTTGGATTCAGGAACGGGCGGCTAAGAACACGGCACCGGTCTTCCATCCGATCGACTCGTCCAAGATCTGTCTGGACATGTCGGCGGTGGACTCGATAGTCCAGCTGACCGCCTACCAGGAGCGCGTTCGCGACCTCGAAGAGAGGCTCCAAGTATACGAGGAGGCCGAGAAGAGCCGGGAGCGGGAGAAGCGATTGTCGAAGCAACGGGAGGAGGAGTTCCTGGATGAGAACTATAGGCTCACAGAGAGAATATACTGGCTGGAGAACGAGCTGCGAAACGTAAGGTCCAGCCTTGACGAGGTCAACTGTAGAGGCGAGGCATTCGTCATGAAACGAAGCAGGAGGAGCCCGGAGGAGAAGAATACGAGCGCCGCTCAAACCGTCGAGATGATTGCTGAATGTATCACCTCTCCGATGGGATGTAACGTCACGGTGCGTCAGTCGAACTCTTGATCCATTAGAGAAAATCATTCTTCTTGCTCACGGCGTTTCGTGGGTTTTTACAGCTCGTATCCTTGGAGGAAAAGAAGAAGGGAGACGAGGTGGGACCCGGTGAATCCGCGGAGCCGGTCGACTCGGAAAAGAAGGTTAGACACAGGCGGGTTAACGAACGATCCGCGAATGTCAGGTTCATCCGCGACGTCTCTTTCGGGCGAGGAAGTCACCCGTTGGTTCTCTATCAGGAAATTTGCGTCTAGCTTCTCGTCGAATTGTTTGATAAAAAGCGGGCATTTAGGGGGATCCGGTAACATCGCAAGTCTTCGCTGTAATACCGTTTTTCACGCCGAGGAAAGTTTTGGCTGCTCGCGTAAACGAAAAGCTGATGTATGCCTGTCTGTCTGTCTGTCTGTCCAAGTTGATGTGTAGTAATTTCGAGGAGAAGCTGGGAATCACTTCGTGATAGCGCGGAATAAAGCGTGTGTTCTCCGGAGCAACGGCTTCCAGAAAATAACGGCGAACAGAAGAAGACCGAGGTCGCGGAGAAGAAGGCGCGGGGATGGTGATGAGGAGGTGAGGAGGAGAAGGAGAAGGAAAGCTAACCGACTGCCTAGTGTCTTTGAGCGTATGTATACGGGACGGACGACCGACGAGTTTCTTCTATTCGACACAGCCTCTCTTCCACGAGTGTGTTTGCGTTGTCTCCTAATTAGAAGATCGAGAAATATTTCTGGACTTTATTAGCACGTTTCATCACATTGCGCACTTAATGCCATTTCGCTTCCGATAATGACGCTTCTCTTCTCCTATTTTCTTCATCTGTCTCACACAAAATTGTCCGCCGCGTTATTTCCGAGTGGCATATATTAATAGAGGGCAAATTCGCTTTGCTTGATCTCTAATTCGCGAAAGAACGCGAGTACGTGATTTTGTCTCTCGCGACGTTGTTCTCATTGTATGCGTACGCTCTCTGCCGCAGGTGATCTACTTTCGCTGGAGGTGAAGGCGAGAAAGTTCATCGTCTCTCGTCGTCGCAGACTTCGTCCATCCACCCACGAGTTCCACGGAAGGGTCGACGAACCCGTGGGTGAACCCGCGGCACGCACGAGGTAACTAAAGGGATCCGCGCAATATTATGGGAGCGAGGTGACTCCGCCTCTGATAAACGAATTTTAACACGTCCGCTATTAATCGGATCACGACAAAGGGAAAGATCAACCAAGTGATGTGTTCCATTCATCATTCGTTGTTCCAGGACAATACACGGCTGGCGCTGCTTGGCGTGCCCAAGTGACGATCAGAAATGGTACGTCCTGAGAATAAAACGAGGGCGCCTGCGGATCGAGGAGTGCCAAAACTACCTGACCCCCCGGTTAATGTGCTTCACCTCTCTAACACGTGCCTCTCGCCGATTTTAACGGGCTTTTCATCATCGTGTCGATGTGTTACACTCCGAAATCTCCTCTTCTTCGACAACACGCGAGAAACCACACGGTCGCAAAGTGGTTCGTTAGAATCGGCGAAGGATATTCGCGAACTGCTCCTTGTAAGTCGCGACCAATTTTTGCGTACAAGCTGTGAAATCGAGTGCCAAATAGATCACACACACACACACACACACACGTAAAGTAAAGCGTCATTATGGAGTCGTATAATTCGGAGGGAATAAAGTTAAGCGAACGAATTTGCACTGGACGGATGCGTCCTTGTATCGTGCGATGCGTCTGTCCTGCCATATTAAAATTTCAATATGCATCCGGATGCAATTTAAATTTAAAATGACAAAAAGAACAGAGCGCGGACGAATTTGGAAGAGCGCGTCAAATCACAACTGTGCATTGTACGATTAACGTGCAGCCTTATAGTATTATACAGAACGGAGATATTACGTTATATCTTTACGTTGCACTTTTACGAGTGAGCAAAATTTTGCTGTAATTTTGTCCACGGAAAAACGTTCGAGAAAGTTATTGCACGTGTGTGACAAAGGGAATGCGGATACTTCAGTGAAACGATTTGCTCGTTATAGTATTTTTCTTCAGTTACTTCTCTTGGTTACTTCCTCTACACAAGCCGATTTTATTACATGGCAGAATGATATACCGGATTAAAAATCGGAGCAACCACGAGAACCAAATTGTAGAATAATCTTGCGAAGAGAAAAGACGAAACGAAATACGCTGAACTAGGCGTATACTTATACTCGAAACATGCGTGTGTGCGCTTCCGCATTTAATATGTTTGAATATGTATACGATTTAACGCAATATGTATGTAAGAAATGCGTATCTCTAGTCGTATCGTTTGTTCGATCGTAGAACACAATGAGCATGTGTTCGCATTGATCTTGAATGAGAGTTGGTGTTCTTACAGTTTAGTAGTTTAGAAGTGTATATTCTCCAATGCTTGTTGTATTTATACTGTATAAATCAAACACAACTCGGTCGACCGTGATCTACAATTTGTCTCGTCCATTTAGTATCATGGAATTGACGTTGTTCGTGCATCTTGACGTGTATCTGCAAGAGAATTAACGTAATTTCGAATAAATCTCTTTTCCATCTTCTGTCGGTTTAAATCGAACAATTTACCTCCAGAAAAAAATGATTTCGATGCGACCATCCAATGTGTCAAGTTCAAATTAACGGAAAGATTTCTCAGTCAGAACGTCAAAACGTCAGCTTCCTTATTCCTTGTGGTTCAGTTCTCCTGGGCAACGAACGCGGGGATATTTGAGGGCCCATTGGAGACCTCTCGTTTGTCGTCGTGGGTAGCACCCACCAACAGAGACGGCAAGGTATATTCCATGAAACGGACCCTCTCTTCGAGAGCGTTGCGTCTCCTCTCCAACGAAGCGTTCCTCTTCTTGTAGTTCTTCAGCATTCGCTCCCAATAACTCACTTTATCGACTTTGTCCACACTGATATCATTTACACCAGAAACTAATGATTTTTTCGAAAGATCAGACATTATTCCGTGAAAATTTCGACAAGCTAAACGCGAAATCTGTCACTAATATCGAGAACAAACGACATCCAGGTGATGAAAATGGCGTTAAAATGATTCGATCTTATCGGTGCCCGCGGAAGTGAGTCACCAGCGCAACGATTGGGGATTAGAAATGATGAAAACCGTATGCGACGCGGGAACTATCACGATGTATCGTCCCCTTGCAATCCCAACGAAACAAGACAACCCGCTAATAAATTGCGATTCATTGGTCAACGAGAAATCTCCTGCGTATAACGTCCGCAGAGGATTGAAAAAGTCTTATCGTCATTTGCAGGACGACGATCGTGGCCAGCAAGTATGTAGATAACTCTTGTAAAATTATCAATTTTATCATTAAAAAAATTATAATCCATCATGACACTTTTCGACTGTATTGGAGAAAAAGAACGAATTCCCAACAGGTTACGACACTTCGTGACTTATTGCAACCGATTAAAGAGACCGTGTTGAGATTACAAAAATTAATTGCAAATAGTACAAAGAGACAACAGCGAGATTCAGAATCGTTGATGTGCTCTCATGTATTACAACGAGGCGACAAAAATGATCAAGTAATAACATTTCCAAATTATAACATGTTCTTGTTGCAATTAAGCTTCTTATATCAATTGTGAATAGTACTTTTATTTCTGTCTACGGATTCTCAGTTCCAAATATTATATTAACAAAGTCCGCTTAATTTCCTCAGGAGGAACTTTTTTCAGAATTTTTTATTTGTTTATTATTATAAAACACTGTTCAACACGTAGTCACAAGTTGTATATTTTTATTCTTTTCTGCTCTTTTTTTTTTGTTTTACAGTATTTCTACAACACTTTCTTACGGACTAATCCCTTAAAAATTATTAAGGAGAATTATCCGATTTCTTCGCACAGTGCGAGGAATAGGTCAAAATAAAGAATGATCTGAAGAAATGGAGGATCAGAAATGGCATTAAATAACTTTTCCACTAGCAAAACAATCCCGAGTCAGGACTAACTATTACGACCACATCAGTTTGCGCGCTCTGTGGCGTCGCGCTTCATCTGGAACGTTCGTCGAAGAAATCGAAACAGTTTGCTCTTGGAAAGAAATTGATCGATGATCATAATGGCGAGATTACATCGAAAAACTTTGTGCTATTGAGGATAACCCCGGGTGAAACGCGTTCTTCTTCCGTCACTAACTATAATATCGACACGCAAAGGGAACAGAAAAACATTTCAAAAATTCAGTCGGTCGATACTAGAGACGACTTAAGATCAAAGTTATTGTTCATAAGACAATTTTCTCCCGCGGATCCCATGTGTCCAAAAAAATCTCAGCAAAGGTCGCAGACTCAAACGGTAATTACAAGTGTCCGATGAATTACTATCAATGTTACTTGATAGAAAGTTATTTGAAGATATATATATATATATATATATATATATATATATATATTCAACCTTTCAATGCGTAATAGAGACACAAGGAATCTATATGCATGAAGTAATTAGAGATGCGTTAATCAAATTTTTTTAGTTCTACCCACACACCTGTGAGTTACTTGTGACAAACAGAACTGAAAATGAAGTCTCTATTGGAAGGAAAGTCTGCGATGACACACGGAAGGTCATCGGGGAGGAAAAAATGCAAAAGTTGAAGAAAGACACCGTATGTCGTTCGACGAAGGTGGATGAAGCAGCTATTCGGATAACGGAGAAAGTTACGCGGCAACAGCTGCAAACGCAAGTTAAGGAGTTGCATAAAAATATTCGACACTTTCGAGAGGAAAACGCGTATCTTCAATATCTCATAGAGAAGTGTCACTTTCCTCCATCTGAAAGAACGAAGGTTTCGATGCATTTGCTATTGCCGATCAGAGCTACGTACCGTGGTGAGAGAAATGATCGCTTTGGAAGCGGCGAGGAAATTTAATTAACGTGAGTGGTTATTTTCAGGTATCGCAACGGCTATTGAATTCTTACGAGTTAAATGTCGCAACGGATTAATAACCATGTTAACTAATGTGCTTCAACGATTTGTCGATAAATATCCAACAAATCACTAACAAACTGTCAGCGCCATTTGTGAAATACTGACTGGAACTTAGGAATTTAAACAAGTGGTCGATACTCATTTTATATGCTTCGATGTCTTCGTGTAAATCACATTCCAGACACACAAATTTGTAACGAACTCGATCAACACCGGATCGGTCGTTTACAGCGCGAAATCGATATCTCGAACGTTATATCGACCTTGCATTTACGCGCGGGATGTAGAAGAGCTTCCGACGATCGACCAAATCCTCGAGGCTATTTAGATCGGGTAGTACAGGCGGGATCTCGAAGGGAAGATTGAGGCTCGCCGCCGGTGGTGCCTGGCTGGGTGAACGAACGTTCGCGTTGAAGCGATGGCTGGGTGTGTAGTACGCCTCGGTGGAGGTCGGTTGTCTGGGGTAATAAGGATCGTACTCAAGCTCGTTCGGCACCAGCGGCTTCAAGGAGAGCGTCAACGCGTGCACCGGAATCTCCGTGGTGGATTTATCCATGGCGAGCGCACGGACGGAGTTAGCCTGGATCGACTTCAGGGTCTCTGAATACGGACGGTAGTCGTGAGTCAAGAAGGTGGACTTTTCACGTGGGGAAGCCGGACGGTGAGCAACGTTGTCGGGAGTTGTCGGTCTGGCGAAGGTCGGAGGCTCGAACGAACGACGAAAATTCACCGTGGCGCTCTTGTCACGTGCGAAGTCGCGAGTCTCTGACAGAGATTGGCTCGATTTGTCATTACGGACATCCCAAGAGTTGAATCGCTCGGTGAGCGTTCGAACGGTGGAGGCTGCCGCGAATCGGTCCTTCGTGTCGCATCTCCTGTCGGCGGTTCGTGCACGATCGTGATCCCTCAGGAACAGGCTCGCGCTAAACACGAAGCCGGACTGAAGTTTATTCGGCGGGACGGATTTGTCGGGTCGTTGAACAACTTGGAAGGAACGCGAGAAGGAGAGCCGGTGGTCGTCGGGCGAGTCGATAGAGGTGATTGGCTGTCTTAACGCTGCGTTGTTGCCGTCAGGTAATCGATTCGCCGGATGGACGGTCGCCTGGCAATCAACGAGGTGAGCGTGATCGCATATCAGAGCGTCTTGGCGAAAGGCCGTTTCCTCGGGACACCGGTAGCTGAATTTGTTCCCGTGATCGTCGCAAGTGTGATACACTCTACAATTAGCCTCGACATCGGCGTAAAACCCCATAGGCCGGTTGAAACAGGAGAAGCTCGTTCTAATGGCCGGCGGAGTGGTATTCTGCGAACGATCGAATTGTGCGGTCGAAAGATATTTCTAATTATTAGAAATTATTAAAAGTCGAGACATGTTCTGCGTTGTGAGCATGGATTCTATCTAGTAAAACGGTTGCAAAATAGTTGTAAAATACAGTGAACGATTTCCAAAATTACATGTGACTTGTAGGAATGATACCGATGCGAAACGATATTTGTGTCTCAAAAAGTAATGTGATTCTTCGTGACCGTGATTTTTGGTGATTGTTGTTCAGAGAAACGACAATATGCATAATTCGACTCGACACAATGCCTTGAACCCTCTCAAAAAAAATTCTTACTACTTACAAAAACTTCTTCGGCACGGACAATGATGGAAAGTAGCGCGCATCGTAGAAAATAAAAGTGTAGAGTCGAATAAAGTGCCATTTCGATAAAAATATATTTAATATCACGAAAAAAAAAAAAACTTTAAATCACTGTATAACAATTACACGAATTATTCACAGTACATTTGTATGAGTGTTACAGGAGCATACCGATTCTACCGTCTAGAAAATCTTTACACAGAGCGATACAAAGAGTTCAAGTGAAAGTGACGCGAGGATGAGCCTAAGACTGCCTTCTCCTTCCCTCCATTCCATCTTCTATTTCCCTCTCTTTACCTTTCTCAAGAATGCCCTACGCATCTCGTCTTCATTCACTATTGTCTCGCTGCACAATCGGTCGCGGATCGATATGAGGTAACAACAATCGCAACGAAGAATGCATCGGCATGTCTTTATATGTAATTATGTACAAATATATATATATATTACATCATCGCAATGACTATAATTACATTCATAAGATACTTTAGCAAAGATGACGAAATCAATTGTATCAGAGATGAAAAATAATTAGCGAAAATAATAAATTGTTTAAATTAGTTCCTGCATCGTTCAACATGAAATAGACATTCCGTGTTTAAAGTTTTTAATTTCTTTCTAAAATATTTTCTTTTCTACTTATACTTATCTTTGGTACATATAATTATAGATGCGAAAAAGAATGCGAAACTATTTATTTTACGAAATATGCAAACATAAGCTCAATTTACTTTCTTTATTTTCTTTTTCTTTAGGGCACACCTTTTGTATCCATTGAATCAATTTTCGCTACTACCGCAAAGAAATTCGATGAATACGGGTTTTCGTCCATTTTCGCTTCAGTCATCTTCTAAGAGGTGCGCAACGGCGTGTTGAAATCACCACTGTCGTCCGGAGAGTGATCCAGCATCCTCTGAATAGCCGCCTCCGTCGTACCAGCTGCGTAATCTGAAAAGTCCTTTATACACGTAATATATCGTATATGTTGTTATGCCGCAGTTTGTAAGGATATTTATTATATAATTTCTCCCAAATTAATGTATTACTTGTCTGCTTTGGGAAGATCCGGGTTTTTCTCGATCACAGTTGAACTTATAACGGTCAATTTCTTTCCATTAAATTCGTCAACACGTGCTCCCTTAATGGCCAAAATCGTATTATTGGGACAATCGAAATCTTGTGCCCTCTGTTCCCAAAGTGTAACGCACATCTAGAACGCATCAAAGAAAATGTTATCTATATTAAAAGTCTTCATATGTATTAAAAGTAATGAAATTAGGTAAGATCTAACGTGTACCAACGATTGTGACAGATTAAAGGTCGAAATATGTGTGATCTATGTAAATTCAAAGAATTGGCACCTACCTTGGCACCATGTGGTCGGCTATCGTCAACGATAACGATATCCTTTATTGATTTTGTACCGGTTTTCGTTACGATATATTTCACATCGCTAGACTTTATAATGACGCCCAAGGCATCTGTTACAAACACAAGATACATAAGATACGTAATAGACCGTAATTGTATAAATCAAAGACGAATCAAACGCGATATAACAATTTATATACAATACCGATTTCACCACATGTCTGCTTATTTTCCACGTCACTGATAGGGCAAAAATTGAAGAGAACCGACGGAATGGTTGCATCATCGTGACATTCTTCAATTTTTGTATTGTTGTTGATCACTATTTCGTACTTGTTTTTCAACTTGTTGTACTGTGGATTCTTATCTTTTAGCGCGTAGTTCGAGATATAGTATACCTTCTTATCCTACATGAATAAAAATAAAACGAGTTTCGAATTCGATCTTTTGTAGATGAGCAGCATGATAATTGCTGATTTTCGAATGAGATAGCATAACATACATACCTCTATTTTGCCATGGAACTTATCGCATTCTTTGTTAAATGCAACACAACTAATTTCATCACTATCGTCGAGCAGGTGCATGGAGAACAGTTTGCCCTTGTTGTTACTCCATTTTTTGATCGGAGATTTACTGATTGCGCGAGCTTTAATTGCTTGCCTAAATAATTGATGATCATGATAGAAAATTCGATATTTTTGAGGTTTTTCCACACACACGTGTTACTTATGATTTGCCAGCTTAAATAATTTGGTAACAAGTAGTCGTGGTATTATACGAAACATCTCTGAACGTAATCATTATTTTTTGGAGATTTTTTAATTACATGAGTATATTTCACATAAAATTCTCACCTATTTTTAGGGCTTAATGTTATAATTGGAACAATAGGTCCTTTGTAAGAGGAGTTATTTGTATCTCTCAAAGCACTCGGTTCTATGGTATCTTTCATCACTGACGAAAACGGATTTTTCATTTAATATAGAAAAATATCATAATATCAAATTTTATATATATCATAATAATCATAATTATTGCAATAATTATGTATATAAATCAGACATCGGGAATTAATTCTGAAAGTAAAGTTGAAATTAGAAAAATGTGTTACCCTCATGATGTACTGGCGAATTGTTCGTTTCGAGCTTGTTGGCAATCGGGTTTCCTGTTGTACGCTGAACTTCATTGCCGAGATTTAATATTTTGCCACCCAATATTACTAACGTTTGTCTAAAAAAATTAAGTGGGACTAAACTTTTATGCACAAAATTATTCGCGCGCGTGTTAGCCCTTTATCTGTTTGATAAATTAAACGAGATTTTATACGTCACTTTTATATTTCGATAGATCGATTCGATAGATTTTAAACGATATGTGCACGAGACAGGTAAAGGGTTAATTCGTAAAATACATAGAAAAATAAGTACATTTCATCATTTAACGATCTCACTTTGTAATTTAATACTTTAAAGACTGCATCTTTAGTCATAATACCGTTTTCAAATAAGTAATTTAATTCAGTGGACAACATTGTGTATTGGTGTATTCTCAATCCATCGGACACAATTAATCTGTACCAATCAGAAGTAGTGCCGGCCAGTCTTTTGTAACTCTGCACAATTAACAAAATAATGAATCTTTTTATTGATAATTGCTCGTTACTTCTCTTTACATGATAGTTCACAATAATAATTGTTCAGTAGTTTGCGGAAAACTTTCGAAGTGGAAAACTGAGAATCGAATTCTGAATCGAATTAACCAGCCCGTGTCATACTTACTAATAATTGAAATATCGGCTCCTCGACGTTTCGGCCATTCAAAATTTGCTGAAAGGAAAATTGTTTTGTTAAGCGCGATATAGCGCGATTAATGCACTTTCGAGTAACTTACGTTTAACGTTCCTTTACTTAGCTCATCCATAGCTGCAAATTATTATCAAAGCAGTTCAAACTCTCGGCGGTTGTCTCGACGAATATGAAAAAATCAAAAAGTCTCAGTGGCGAAGTACAAATCTTTCACTATCTTCGAGTCTTTTCGTTGGTGGTTGCAATTCAACTGTTGTTCTCAGCCTTGAGAACTAACTGCAGCCGTAGTTGACGCATCAAACAAGCTCTTATCGATATCCCCTCCAAAACACATGAATATCTGTTATCACTTGTGAATGTGCACTCGTGAATATGTCCTTTCACAGGGTGTGACAGCAACATTCTGCTGTGGATACCGATTGAGTCATATCCAACTTGTTATTTTTATGTAATCTTTTATTAACCTATCGGACACAGCTTCGTCACGGTGCCATTAGTTGTTCCGGAGAATTATCATCAGTGTAAAGCTTTAAAGTTGCTTGACATCACTTAATGTGCATTAAATAAGAGAGTTAGAAAAGTCTTTTTGCAAATATTTCAACAATAATACGCGTGTTCAATTGCCGTGCCTCTCTCAGCAATGTCAGATGATCATAGGTGGTTATTGATTGCTAACCATGATCTAGCGTTCATGCGCATGAGTGTAAACCGCGGTTGTGCAACCACAAGTAGCGTATATATTTTATCGAGATATGCAATGTCATTGCGGGCACCGCGTTATGGAAAGATACGTTAAGAGATTATCTACAAAGATTTTGTTTTTATTATCGAGCTCAATATACAATTTATAGATAATAGTAAAGAAACATTATCAGTGTTTTGGTGGCAGATTCATTGCGGGAAGACCGACCAATATTTGTACAACAATAGCTGTAAAAGAAAGAAGAGAAAAGATCTACAAGGTTCACGAAGCGTTGCATCTAAGTACGAGTCTGTCAGACTTAGTCACATCCGCTATTAGTGGGGGTACCAGAGCAGTGGAGTGGGGAAGGTTCTTCTTCGTCAGTACGAGCCAATAAATGAATCGGATAACATAAGTTTCGGAAGTAATCAGCCTTTGATCGGTTTCCTCTGCTTTAACCGCTTGCTACCTTGTCTCATACTACTAGGCACTCGTTATCACATGCGAATGTGCACGCGTATGTCCTTTCACAAGGTGTGGCAGCAACATTCTGCTGTAGATTGAGTCATATCCAACTTGCTATTTGTCTCTTAATTTTTTTATGTAATCTTTTTCAACGCTATTAATAACCTGTCGGACGCAGCCTTGTCACGATACTATTAGAAATACCGAGCGGTCGTTTCTGAACATTCCCTATTAAATCATAAAACTTCAGAAACCTATCTTTTTTTTTTTTTTACACAAGAAATAGGGCTTAATGAATGAAAAAATAGTATTAATGAAGAAACGGTCAGAAATTATTGCTCGACACTTGTAGTGTTAAGTACTTCCATATATCGTGCCGTTTGGCACGAAGCAATGTGTGTTTTCAAACTGCTGTTAAACAACATTATTCTATATTCTATGGACACTGTATTATTACAGAAACGTTGCAGCATTATGACGATAAGCATTTTATCGTTATTGTAAAAGAACGGTTATATCGTTCGTTGCGATTTTACGATCAAACATTTTTTATAAAGTTCCTGCAACCCTTCTGTGTATTGTATGAATGTATTGAGAGTATAAGATAAACGAAATTGAATTTTCGACGGATAGAAAATAACGTCTCCTTTTATAATATTTCGAGGAAATACAGAGTTCACACTCTTGTCTATTATCGTCACAACGATGCGAAGGCCTATCGAGGTTTGATAAGTATGATAAGGAAAAAAAAAGGAAGAAAAAGTACGATAACCGTTTAACACATTTATGTTATCGTAGATATTCGAATGCTGGCGAATGCTACTATGCGTGACTAGAAAGGAGATGATAGAATGCGACTAGAGCGATGAAGATGAAATTAGTATTGGCTGTTAAGTGACCGGTCGAACACTGATACACGTGACTGAAGAGATCCTTGTAAGCTTCCACCGTTTTCGTCGTTGACGATGTAGAAACCAGGCCGGACGTGGAATCCTTGAAAACGAGATTGCGAGTGCCATTGAACGGGCCATAAATGTCGAGTGGTCTCGTAGTACCCACGCGATATCCTAGCCATTCCTCCATTTTCAAAAGGGCCAGGAAAATATCCGTGGTGTAGGTCTGCGAATCATTCTTGCGACCGATAACCTGAAAGAATGTTGTAACGTCCATCAAATGTTTGAATCTAAGTTAAGCATTTCTCAACTCTTACCTCACTATCAATCGTCACTGACAATGCGCAGGTATCGTCGGCATGGAATCCGGTATTTGAAGCCAGGCTGCCATTCTTGCATAAAATGCGATAGTTATTTGGATCGAATCGGTTGTCTTCTGCAAAATAATAATCAATCGAGCATTTTACGACTTTTGTTGTGTCATATAATTGGATGGCAAAATGTGATTTAATAAAATAATACCATTTGATGAAAAATGTGCAAAAATATTCATGCAAAAGCAAATCTGATCCGACTGTTTATACTGCGAAGCGATAATTGATCGTTTTACCATTGATGTTCCCCACTTCCACAAATGCCACGTCGCCGGCACTTTCTGTGAGGCATCGCATGGCTCCATTATCGTTGTAATAGCGATTAGTGTCGTTCGCCGCGCAAGACGTATTATTCGAGCGCGAGCAAGCGGAGCAAAGCTTGGTCGTCACATCTGCGGAGGCGCCGGTGCGCGAGTGATCACGATCTTTTATTCCGGGGGTGCAGGCACCGGAGAATAGTTTGGACATCAAAAGCGGATAGTCGCAGGACTTGGACGAAACGATTCCAATTTTCCTCGCGGTATTAACGAAACTCAGCCAGCTGATTCCAGCGTACTCGGGGAAACACGCGGTTCGACCCTTCAGATCTTGGAAGCTCTTTATCTCCGACGGCTCACGCACCGCGGCAACTATCTTGCTACTATTGACCTTCTCAGTTTCGCAGTACAAAACCGTTGTCAGGCCATAAACTCTGCGTACGTGATCGGAAAGAAGACATCGTGAGACGTAAAAAATCTCCCGGATAAAGTAATATTGTTGCTATTAAATTAGGTGGGAGAAATTAGATAGAGAGAAATAAAGAATTTAGAGGGTAAATTTTTGAAATTATAATAAAATATAGCAGGAATGCGCAGGAACGCGAAAACATAAAAATTAGCGGAGATTTTTTGCATTCAAATAAATCTTACATCTTTTAACACGAAGATGCGTGCAAGCGAGAAACTCTACAGGGGAAAATAATTTTGCTTTTTTTTAGCGAAACTATCTATTTGTTACAATAACATTTAATAACGAAATTAGCGAATTATTCGTTATTATAGTTGCCAGGATAGAAAATATTCTGCCGAGTTAATTTGCTGTTAGAACAAAATAATTTCTACATTTACTGACTTGTTCTCGCAGCAAAGTAATTTAGCAAATTAATACCAGCGAGTGGCAATAATAATATTATAATAAATTGTTTTACTGTCCATACAGTAACTGACAGACTTCGCTGCGACAGCATAAAAATTTGCTATGCCAGCAAATTATTTTTTTCCTGCGTGTAAAGCTACAGGTTCCTCAAGGTTTCACAGCTATTTGAAATTTTATGCTTACTTTCGTGCCACGTAGCCGTAATTAGAATCGATGGTGATTATGTCCGCCTGTTGATCAGTTATTCTGCGTAAACATTCGAATACAGACTTCGACTTGACGCAGGAAATACGCGGTTCGATGCCGAGGGCTATCGCGGCTCTCGCCATCCAATTGCACTTATTGGTATCCATGTCACCGATCGTGCACCAGCGGATAGTTCTGTCGCAAGTCTGAGTACTTCTGAAATCGACATCGACCCTTCCTTTGGTCAAATACCCCGTTAAAGACAAATTTTCTGTTATATTGAGAGCTATGCTGTCCTCTTGTATAATTCGACTTAAAGCCCATTTCCAAGGTTCTTTCACCTTCGTTTCATCTCGTTTCAGCCAGCTGGGCAGCTTATTCTTAAGTATTTCTGCAACTTCCCTGAAGTAATGAGAAGTAAGTTCGAGCGACGCAAAGAAGTTGTAAAGATCAATTTTCCTACGGTTCCTTCTTTTCTCGCCGAAAACCAAATTGGAATAAAGAAAAAGTAAGTTAGAAAGATTCGAGTTTCACTTTTTGAAATTAGCTGTTCACTTATCGATGTAAATTTGAACATTGAACATTGTTCACATACGTTCTGGCAGCGACGACGCTCCACGGTTGCCTGATCCATGTGCAGGGAGTCGGACTGGTTAAAGGAAGTCTGGAACCGTTTGGGCACAAGAATTCGAACGTCTTGTTTCCCTGGACACACGTGTGAATGGTAATGACATAAAATAAATCAATATTAATTGAGTGGAAATATAGTTTTCATAAAAGGTATAATTTCTCAAAAAAGTAATGACTTACCCTGAGGTATTCGTTCACGTAATTAAGTGCTACGTACGCCACACCACCGCGACCATTAATCAGACAGTTCAAAGCTCCGAGATGTCCGTGATGTTCTTTATTGTTGTAAGTACAGTTTGCCTGGTTGTCGCAGAGAACGCACAGTTCTGAATATTTCCTCTCTTTGAAAAAAAAAAAAAAAAGGAAACAGTGATCATG
This sequence comes from Dinoponera quadriceps, assembly GCF_001313825.1. Taxonomy (NCBI): domain Eukaryota; kingdom Metazoa; phylum Arthropoda; class Insecta; order Hymenoptera; family Formicidae; genus Dinoponera; species Dinoponera quadriceps. The sequence goes on from NW_014556124.1 coordinate 64,864, forward strand.
TTAACGTAAGTTGAAAATCGTTGATGAGAGGGCGAAGGCTAAAGTTTAAATAAGATTGCTTCGACAAAATATCACAAATACGAGACAACTCACTTAATTCCTGATCAATGGAGCTTTCAGAGGCCCACTCGCCTGGTCTGCAAGCTTTTCCAAAGAAACTTCGGAGATTTCTGACTTCGTTCTCAATGACACTCACTTTATCTTGGCATTGTCTATCGGGATTCACTGTTTTTTCAAAGTATTTGAGTATGTAATCGTTCCACCATTGAGATTTACTAAAACCGGGATGACAAAGTCCACCATTCTTCAAATAACCGAATCCTGTGCCGGGTGGATTGATTATTTGCGTCAGATCCGCACGAACCACCGCCACCGTTTGGAATTCGAATTCATCTACGGAAGTTGAGGATTACGTTTTTACTTTATGTCTTTCTTCTTTCGTGATCAGAAATTATTGATCATTTTCGAACAAAATAACTTTGATCCAAATTATATATATATATATATATATATGTGTGTGTGTTAACATTATACGTAATTTTGAAGATATATAGAAAAATTAAAACTGCATATCTTGCGTACCGCTCAACTTTGTCCTGTGCCTTAATTGTTGGATGGGTACAATATCGGACTGGTAAAATGGGTATGCCAATAATAATTCCTCCGCATTGAAAACACCAAAATCAGCCTGTCCCTGTGCTAAACGAATCGAACATTCGGCGCTGTCCGCTACGGGCAAACATACTATCTCGCTCTCCCCTCGTTGCAAAGCGGAGCACTCGTCTTGGTTTATCGTTTTCACGGGTGCGCAGAATGTGTCTGAAACATCGATCGATATAAATTTCCATCCAATTACAAGTGGCGTGGCATAAAATCCTCCAGAGCTACACATACGGCTTCGGTGTTGGTGAAATTTTATTTTAAATGAACAAATTAAAAATAACAATTAGCAATTAGAGATTTATTTGTAAATATTGTCTGTCGAAATATCGTTTTTTTTTAACACATTGACCGTAGCGTTGATTTCCATTGATTGTATGGAAGTTTAACCGACGATCGAATTGCTAGAGTTAAGGTAGTAACTAGTTAATCGGTTAAAAAGTCGGTGACTCTTAATTTAAATGAGTTAACCTTTAAACTAAGATATTAAAAAAAGAAAATTAATTAACTTTAACTTAATAACTGTTTTCATATAAGTTAAAGTAATTCATCAATATTACCATTATTGCAAGCTGCTTACGATAGAGAATAAGAAAAATGAAAAGTAATGTTAGCAGAATATTTCTAATCTCTCTGAGCACTGATGCTCTTATATGGAATCCTGAACACAAAACACAGCTAATTCCTTCTTATAATAAACTATTTTTTTCATTATTTCACATATGAAAAGATTACTTATGCAAGGGAGAAAAAAAAAAAAAAAATATATATATATATATATACATTATCGAGTATATATATGTATGATTTTCCGCGTATAATTAACGTTTAACTTTAATAAGCTAATTTAACTTAATTAAGTCTGTTTGCAGGTAACTTTTAACTTGTTTGAAAATAAAAATTAATTTACTCAAATCTGCTAAAGGCACGTTGAATAAAATCAATTACGAAACGCGTATATTTCTTTGGTCAGTTATTCTACAATATATGTGTAATTCAAGAAAGCATTATTCTTATGATGTTTCATAATATTAATAAATTGTAACGATATATCTCTGCGATAGGAGGAATTAGATTACTCGAATAAGATCAAATTGGCGAGATAACGATAACGATTTTACGGATTGCCTTGAATCCAAAATGCTCAAGGCATCTGTGAAACGGACTATTAACGTAAGTATGCTGAAAATTCATTAATCGATGTATTCTCTTTGATAAGAGAATTTTGGAGTGCAGTTTGTAGTACAGTTGCTAACACACATCTGAGCAGGAATACCGCTCTTAACAACGATATTATTATGATATGTCTCATTAAGTTACATATTATGAAGTGGTGTCTACTGAATTTCATCCGGTAAAATTGTAACGTATACAAAAGGAGTCAAACGGAATAAAATATATCTGCATTTATTCGTCGTATCTTTAGTGGCTCGATCGCCAGTTGACCTCTCGGCGCTGTTCGATGCAGGTGAAAAAAATTAAGACCACTTCAGTAAGAAAATATCGCAATATAAAAATATTTTTTGCGGGATAACTTACATTTCTGATCCGCGTTTACAAGCGTGGTGAGCAGAAGCAGCAAAACGATATTCCTCATCGTCGATGCCTGGAACGATATCCAGCGAGAGTTTGATACGAACTGGAGCAATCGAGTCCAGCATGAACAGCACAAGCGGAACTAGGTGCGCCGTTTGCCTCTTCACACGAACCGAATGATAAGAAGCCTCCGATAACGAACGCACACGCCCTGTATATACATACACCACATTGACATGTTCATCATTTTTGTAATCGCACCGGCCAATCCGACGAAGATCGGACCGTTGACGCAAGGTGTGAGCTATCTGTCATGGCAGCGCCTTCATACAGATCTGCTCTTTGCGGGGTAGAATGGAGTTTTATATACAAAACGTACCCACCTGTATTTCTTTCTTCTTCACAATTTTTCCTTCAATCCTGTTCACACAAGAAATATTTCGCGTACATGACGACAAAAGAATAACAGACCATCTTAGAGCGTGTATAACGCAAAAAGTATGACCGGGTATGGAATTACGTGCAAAACGACAAGAATGCATTCTATGTACTTGTAATTTAATCGGAGAGAAATAAATCGTGTTTAATATTCCTTATAGTTTTTCGGACGTCTTCGTTTCTTTTTTCTTTTTTTTTTTTACGAGTGCGTACACTCAATCACGTCACGACGGGAAGGTGTTTTGTCAGTGACGTAATATCTCTGATACGGGTATTATCTACTTATCTGGTGACGATAACTTTCGGCGAAAGTAATCGACGATGACTAAATACGAATGTTTCATCCAGGAATAAACATTTGTCACCATTTTTTCATCTAGATTTGTAAGATTTGCCGCCAAAGTTGTCCTAGAGAGAAATTGTGCAGAAATTGTGACGCTCAAATGTATCCTTGCGGATTAAAAATACTCGCGGCACCAGAACATCATTGTTCTTGATAATAATGAGATAGCATTCACAGTATTCTGTTAGAAGAAAATGCTCCCTCAGCAGCAGTCGTAAAAATCATGCTCGGACGAGTGACGGAATAATTGCCCGGTAATTATAAGTATATATAGAGACGGCAACTCTGCGTACTTTGCAATGTAGTAAGCGTAATTCTCAGAGCTACCTGTAATTCTCTCATTAAACATGATTTCACCGGTGACGTGGTTTGCAATGATTCTCGGTAAGGCACGAACGAGTGAGAAGTCAATAAATTAGAGTATTATAAAAAATGTTGAGGTATTTGCAGCGACAAATTTTAGCGAACAATCAGGGTTTGCAGGGTACTGCGCGATCAATACGGGACGAACGTACTCATCATCGACATTCATTTGCACGGACGGCTCCGTAGCATCATTAGCGAACATTTGCGACGGGGTTCCTCATTGTCCGGATTCCTCGGACGAAGCTGCAACATTATGCCGTCACGTTCTGTAAGAATATACACATTTCGGTTACCAAGTAGTTGTCTCGGCAGGATGAAAATATCTCTTTTCCACAGATGTCCAACGTACATGTACAGATGCAGTTATGGCGCTTGCGTGACTCGTGCGGCACGATGTAACGGTCTGACGGATTGCGTGGATGCTAGCGACGAGTTCGCGTGCGACCGTGATTTAAACGACATTTGCTCCGATCGCGAGTTCCAGTGTTCCACTCCTCATCGAGAGTGCATACCTCTTCGTGAGGTGTGCAACGGTAAGCTAGCTCATCAAATTGAAGAATAGGTTTGCCATATGTTGAACATTATTCGAAATAAACAAATTGATTTGCCGTATAAAAAGAATGTTTGGGTGCATTAATAGAGATACCGTTCGACTCGGTACAATTTCTCTGCGAGATCTCGAGATAAGGAAAAAACGATCAAATCACTTGGAGTAATTGTCAATACGTAACAAATTTTTCTCAGGTACAACAAATTAGATTTTATCAATTGGCCAAATCGACTCGCGAAAATTCTAACGAGCCCATTTCGAAAGATATTCATTTAATACTCGGAATACCTTTTTTTTTTCTTAATTTATACATATATATGTGTGTATAAGTTTCCGCCTTCATCAGGTCGCGAAGATTGCTCGGATGGCAGTGACGAGAACGCGACGACTTGTCGCGAATACCTGTGTCCTGAATACACGTTCCGTTGTTCGTACGGAGGTTGTGTGCATCAGGAAACGATCTGCGACGGTGTCAAGGACTGCGCCGATGGCACCGACGAAGACTCGAGTATGTGCGCGGCAATTAATTGCGAAGGTGAAGAATGCGCGCGATATAAATGCAGGTTGGTCGATTAAATAATTCTTGTTGACGATTATCGCGACTCGTTAAGATTCGATCGAATAATCGTTTCTACTACTCATCTTCCTTTAAGGTTCAACCGAATCTTTCACCGTTCCTTCGCTGACAATTTAGATCGATTAAAAATTGTTTCGTCTCGTTTTCTCCGCAGAGACGAGGAGTTTACATGCGAGAGCGGAGGACAGTGCTTACCGATGGTTAAAGTATGCGACGGCACACGACAATGCAGAGACGGATCCGACGAAAGCGCAGGAATGTGCAAAGCGCGCGAGTACGTAATTTTCATGCAAATCATCAGTGTGAAAACATGAAAATTCCCCTCTTCTTAACTCTGTGAAATAATCGATCTCATTAAATATTCCACAGATGCCCTGAAAATTGGTTTCGCTGCGCGTACGGCGGCTGCATTCGGCCTGAATTAAAATGTAACTTCCAGCTGAATTGTTACGACTGGAGCGACGAGGAGGAATATCTGTGCGGGAGGACGCTGCCCGAAGGCGCTTGTCGGTTACCCGCGGCAAAAGCGGCCACGCATTATAATGTAAGTGGATGCTCCAAGTGTCGGCCGGGTGAAATTGTTCCCGAATTCACGCGTCTCGATTATACCTGTGACACTGGGGATTCTCCGCAAGGTCCGAGTGAAGTTTATTGCCAGAATAATCGGTGGTCGCCTGCTGTTCCGAGTTGTATCGTCGGTAAGTAATTTTTGTAATCTTCCAATTAATCTCTCCGCTCATTATTTGCAAAATCTTAACGTTTAATTTGTCTCTAAATTAGAGACTGATGATCTTCCGCTCGAAATTTTAATAAATCGAATCAAACGAAGAATATTTACGTACTTGGTTTAATGCGTGCCAAACGAATATTATACGCATATACACATGTATGAAGAATTTTTAGGAAAGAAAGGAAAAATAACGGATCTATTAAGAACCGAATAACATGGATGCTATTGAATATTATCAATATTAATATGTACGGGAGGATGAGGTAGACAGTCAAGATGACACTTTTTGATTCGTCATTTTGACGTTCCACCTAGATTGGATACGATTGATTAACCATATAATCAATATGAACAATACAGATGTATTGATATACGCATCTGACAGTTCCGCGAAGAAAATAAATCTTTACCAAGCGAATTCTTTATACAATTCTCCATTTATCAATCCCGAAACTTGGAATCCCACCTTAAGTGTTGCGAAAAAATGTTTTTCATTGACCGGAGCAATTTTTAGGTAAGGAAGGAATAACATGTCCAGTGCTTGTTGAGGCGTACGGTGCGTTTAAACGATGTGAGGCGATGTGGGGCCCTCACAAGGGATGGCTGCCTTGTGACCGAGCCCTTCCAGTTGGCACGCGAGTTCTTCTGGAGTGCCCGGCTTTCTACGAGCGTCGTAAAGGGTCTTCGAGCATCGTATGCCTCCACGACGGCACGTGGAGTCAAACGCCCCTGAGTTGCGCTCCTATCTGTGGCACGCGAGACTCCACAGGTTTGTCAATTGATTAGCAAAAACGAACGATCGCTTGTGATTGATGTATGAATTCTGAAATCAGCCGCAGCACTGATCGTAAAGGGGTGGCGCGTCGAGAAGGACGAAACACTGCCGTGGCAAGTCACGCTGTTCTCGCACGAGAACGGCGAATGGAGATTCTTTTGCGGCGGTACACTGATAGCGGAGCGCGTCGTGTTGACCGCTGGCCATTGCCTCTGGAAAACCGCGACGGACACGGTGCGCGTCGCTCTCGGTATACTCTCGAGCAACTTGACAAAAGCGGGAGAAGACGCGCAAGTGATCGACGTGGAGAGCATCACACTGCAGAGCGCGTATCGGGACTACGAAAGTAACTATGGCTCGGACATCGCGTTGCTGATCTTGAAGAGAGCCGTAACTATCGACTCGGTCGTCTCACCTGCTTGCCTTCCTCAGCGTCCCGACGCGACGTTGACGGAGGCTCAAGAAAACGGTGGATTCGGATTGGTCGCCGGTAGGTAGTTTCCGAAATAAGAAAGAATTATTTACACGAATTATTTTTCTAAATAATAAAAACGGAAAAGCTTCTCATATTTTATTATTTTAACTCTTTATACTATGAAAGAGGAAAGTTCAAATAATTGGTAAATTTTTACTTTATTACTTGAGTGTAGCACCTTCAGTGCAGCTTGCCACATCTCTGGCCGCTTTCCAATCCATATTTTCTTCCGGTGTTACAACGAGCGAATATATTCCTTAAATCGCAAAACTATGTAAGAATGTTCTCACACTTTCTCTCATAATGATCCACATTATTTTCTTGATCCATCTTATTCTGTGTTTGACGATTACAATACGATTCTAAAGCTTTGAAAGCTTTACAGGAATGGGGCTGACAGAGAACGACACGTTTAGTCCGACCATGAGAATGACCACGGCGAAGATCGTCTCCGACGACGAGTGTCGTCAAAAACAAAAGAAGGATTTTCGCAAGTATCTAACTTACACGTCTTTCTGTGCCGGATGGGCGAATGGTACCGGAGTATGTAACGGGGACAGCGGTGGAGGGTTGGTGATCCAACGGCCGAATTCCAGCGTTTGGGAGGTTCACGGTGTCGTTTCCGTGAGCCCACGTAGACTGGGTACCAGCGTGTGCGATCCAAACTTTTACACTGTTTTCACGAAGGTACGTGAAGCAGAAAAAAGCAAATTATTAGAAGGAACTATGGTCACTTTATTCGTTACAGGTTTCAGTGTATATCGATTGGATCAATCGGATTGTAGAGAGTATACCAGTTAGTGGCCCACCTGATCTTGATCGACAACCGAACACGGATTACATCATCGTTAGATAAAATTTGAAAATATCTTTTATGATAACTTGATTATCCCCCGACAAATTATTATTGGCAAATATATATAAATACGAACAAATCGATGTCGTTCGTTCTTTCTTCATCGTAAAACAAAAGAGTATTTCGCCACGAATGCAAGCGCATATGCATCCATGACGTGTCGAGACGACGATAATTTTCGTAGATTTCAGATTGTCAATTGGGGAAGCATTTGAAATAGGCGTTACAAGGAGGTTTGCCATGAATAAATCCGTGACGGGTGTTAAGCACAATAACGTATACATCACGCCTAGCCAAGTAGAATTCACCGAAGCCGCCGAAGGCATTTCGTATCGGCAATGTATTACCATCAAGAACGTCGGAAATAGATCTGCGTTCATCAGAATCCGCCAGCCGAATTCCATAGTAAATATCTCTCTCGATATTCTTATTAATCGGAATTCTTAAAAGCGAGAACGTCCCTCCCAAATTTACAACATTACACACGCACGAATAAGTGTTACTAATAAAACGAAAGAAAAAAAAAAAAAAAAAAANATGATTAGAATGTTTCAACAGGGGTTTGAGGTGGAAACTTGGAAAAGTAACACGCAGCTGAGTCCCGGATTAAGCTTAACAGCGTGCGTGTCTTACACCTTCAGAAAACCGTCTCTGCTGCACGCGATAATCCCGATCGAGATTGACGGGAAGGTTCTGGACTATCGTGTCGTGTGCACGTTGGCCGCTGAAGGCATCAGTATCGAGCCGCGGTCGATAGATTTCGGTATCATCGATTTAGGCTACAAGTCTGTTTCGAAGATAATTACGATCCGCAATAAAGGTGGCAAAAGCACCAGGTGCGGAAATAATCAACTCGTCAAACGTACAAAATCGAGGATTCTCATGGAGACAAGTGCGGAAATTATTCAGGAAAATTGACAGGTTCTCGATCGACCTCGGGCAAAGTGACTTGGAGGTTTCGGTGAAACCTCTCCGGGGAACAGTGAGACCGTCGAGAGAGATGACTCTGCGAGTCGAATTAGTCGGCACGTACGAAGGTGTCTTTTACAGCGAATTCTGGTAAGGCACGTCGCCGTAAGTTTCCGACCCGAGAGAAATTCGAACGATATCCGCAGGATCAAGTCCGTTCCAAACATTCGCGTTCCCATCAAAGTGAACGTCATCGCGCCGCGATTGGTGGTCTACCACCCGAACACGACCGGATGCCTCACCCTAGTCGATTTTTCGCCCACCATTGAAGATACTAGCAGATATGACACCTTCGTGTTGCGGAATCTCTCGTCTCGAGTCGTCAGCTATGTCGTCCTCGCTGAAATGGGCAACGAAGTGAAATGCATTCGGGTACGACTGAGATAAGTGCGCGTTTCAGTAAGTTTGTACAATGGATCAAATCTCTGCAGGATATCGATCATGAGCGACATCCGTCTCACAGAGTCTTTAAAATTCGTCCGATCGAAGGATTACTGGATCCGTTCCAAGGCGTTATCTTCGAGATAGAGTGAGTCCCTATGGATCTTCGCAAAACGCACGCATATTCGCGCAATTATATAATGTTTCTTCAAGTAGAATCTGTTAAAAAACAATCGGAGAATATATATTTTGTTGCGGGGGAGAAAATCCATTCTTAAATTCTCGTCGAAGGATTTAACGTTAGATTGTGATTTGGGAAACCTTCCTTAACATTGCGAGCTTAAGCACACTGCTTTTTCATATGTAATCTTGTAAATTAAAAAGGCCGTGTCTGTTAAATGATTTACAGATTTTCGCCGACAAGCAAGTTATCGCGACAAGAACGGACAAAACGTGAAAGAAAATGTCCTGAAAACGGAGATTTTATAGCCTTCATAAGAATAGTTAAGGTGCATTGCGCTGAATCGGGATTCCGTCGACTTGAAATGGAAGACAGTCTCATGGACGACGGTTGGTTTTACCACCGGAATAATTGTGTAATCGCCATACGTGGTTAACACTTTGCATTTCAACAGAAGAGGGAACAACAACGACAGAGTCCTCCGCCCTGTCAACGGCCCGCTCGCCAGGCATCGATTCGGAAAATGATGACATAATAAGACTCTGCCTCTATGGAGAAGTGGCAACGGCACGGCTTTACATCGAGCCGAACATTCTTTATTTCGGCGACGTGCTCGTCGGCCAGATGTCACAGCGTGTACTTCGCCTGACAAATCTCTCGGCTGTTGCGCCGATATACCTGGAATACGTGCCGAATGCAGCAGCGCGCTGTTCTCCAAAATCACTGCGACTTCAGCCAAAATCGTCGATCGAAATTCTCATTAAAGTTCGCGGAAAAGAGAGCAGTAATTAGCACGTTCGATCAATTCTAAATGCGATAAATAAATTTCATAATCTTGCGATTTTAAATCGGATCGAGTGGGGGGGCTTTCCCATCCCCTCGTTATTATCGTTTCTAACGTGATATGTTGTACAGTTCAACCTTCGTTCAAGCTGCACTTCGACGTCAAGGTGGATTCTTACAGCTCGACCGCATCGAGACGATGTATCGAAAAGAGAAAGATTGGGAGTTATACCGTCGACTGTGCAGTGAATATTATTTTGAAATCTAAACTAGGATTCCTGAGTAAGTCCAACAAGGAAAGGTATCTTGAAAGGGGTATCTTCCGATTTTGATAAATTTCGAATATATTGTAGAATGTTTCAAAGTAAGAGACATGAGTTTTTTTCTTACAAGTACTTTCTCGCATGAAATCGCGTTTCTACAACACGTACGTGTTGTTATAACACACTGAGAGGAAAGATATGTGAAAGATTAAAAAAAAATCGGTATTAACAACATATGTATTAAATGAAAATTCTTTTACTCTTGAAATAGAGTAAATTTCATGCAAGGCTTTTTAGAAAAAGAGGAATTTAAGAAAATGTGTATATTTTCTCATTTGAAAATGTTTTTCAGTACAAAAATATTGATATAAGTAAAGATATTATTAGTATCCACCGAATAAGTATTTTTTTTCTTTCAGTGCGTAAGGAGTAACAGTCGATGTATAAGCGGGACATATGTCTTTATCTACTTAGCGCCTCACTGTATGTACAAGCAGTTGCATCTGCTTGTACTTCGCGTTCCTCCTCATACGTGAATACGAGTTAATTAATGTTTTGTTTTTTCCGGCGAAGGCAGAAGAAGTTTGCCGATAAAAGCGATAGACAACGACGAAGAAATCATGAGACGAATTCTTCGCACGCCTAAATGGAAACACGACGATTACCCGGTCGATAGACTAGTATGTCGCGTGAAAAAGCCCATTCTTGAGAGATCGATTTGCACGAGAAAAGCAGCTGTACTGATACCTTTATCGCCCTTGCAGATATACAATATCCACATTCGCCCAAGCGTGTTCGCCTTTGGCATGGTAGGTAACTCCAAATATATGTAGCTGCATGGACGCTGATAATATTTGGATGAAAAGTTTTCTGAGAAAAATTACAGCCGATGAGAAAATAAGCCTGTTTCGTCCGTGCAGACCTTTCCCTTAGCAGAGAATGTCCAGAAAAATATTCATTATAAATTACTTCAATCACGGACGACACCCCGCGATTGATAGGTAGCGCCGAATAGTCTCAACTATCGACAGTTGGTCGCGAGGAACACGAACGATATCCCAGTGATGATACGCTTAACAAGTTCGCCGGCTGACTGCATCCGCTTTCCTGAAAGTGACTTGATGATCTTGCCACCAAACTCGACGTCGATGACGAAGCTTGTCGAGTACCATGCGAAAGACATTGGCAAGTTTAACGGATGCATCGGCTATGTGATTAATAATAATCACTTCTTCGATCTCAACGTTACCGCTTACGTCGTTCATAAGCAGCTGCACATCGATAAGAGAGAGATCGAACTTGGGAAGGAATGGTCGAGCGAGGAAGCTTACCGGCCATTGGCCTCTGTCATTTGTATTAAAAACAAACTAGGCGCGAGAACGTGTTTCAGGTAAATTATTTGTTTGTACCAATCGACATCGAATCGAACGAAAGCGCACGATTGATTGCAGATGGGAAGTGCCGAGTGCTTCTGGTTTCTACATAGAGCCAACGTCCGGTGCCGTGCGCGGTGACGCTATTTTACACGTTTACGCGCATTACGTCGCTAATAATCACGCTAAAGTTAATAGCGTTCAAGCCATCGTAAAATGCGAGAGCGGTAGTTGCGGGTCCTTGCGACTCAGCATACCGCGATTGACGCCGAAGGTCGAATTTGTAAACGACCACGTGAATCTCGGGGAGATACCGCTCAATCTGCCGACCAAAGTGATCGCCATTCTCCGAAACTTCGATATTAACGAAGTGGCGTACGAGGTGGACAGTGCGTCATTGACACACGGCAGCGCCGTTAGTCCACCGAGAGGCAGAATACCGGCGCGCGGTATCGCGATTCTTGAGGTGCTATGTCGTCGAAATTTTCGTAGAATTCAACATTTCCACTCGAATTATCAAGTCTAGTTGGTTAAGTCTTCAGATGGAGAAAGTAACTTCAGAATACGAAGACCTTCGACATATTCATGTAGAATTCATCTCATTTACTATCTTAACGATTTCTTTCTTACGCTTCTGTGTAGGTACATCTTACTTTCGATATTTGCTGCAACTTTTCCGCCGTAATCGCAGTTATGATTCAAGGGAGTGCGCGATTGACGTACAAGATCAACGGTAAAGTATCGTTTCCGCGATTAAAACTTCAGCCGGAGCGAATAGAGATGAAACGTGTCAGTGTCGATGCCTGTCAAACTCATCGGATAACAGCCACGAATATCGGAACGACGATATTGGAAGTGCAATTTTTGTTAAAAAAATATCCCGAATTTCGCATCTCTCTGTCGGTAAACGGTCAAAGCTCGGATATGGGTAAGTAGAATTGGCAAAAAGAGGAGAAGCAATCTGTTGATATTTTGGAGTTTTTCAACGGACGTTAATCTTTTAATTGTATTTGACAGAGAATATAATTATCGTCCCAGGCGCGAGTCGAAGCTTCTATTTGCACTTCGAACCGGTCGACTTAGCCAGCTACGCTTTCTACTTGCCGATGATGATAAACCAACTGCTGGGGCCGGTATCGGCGTTGAGCGTCAGACCGTCGGAATTTCTGAAATCGCGCGAAATTCGCTACGCAAATCTGTCGAACTTTGTGATAACACCGTTGCCCGATAAGCTACCCACGGTAACCATCGATTGTACTGTTGCCGCTCGCGTTGTCTCCTTCAGCAAACTGCTGTTTCGATTCAACGTCGCGACTAACGAGGCGAGTGTCTATACCGACGGATTTAATCACGTTGATTGAAGATTTCATCGAGATCGAATCTTTCGTTCTGTCCGCCGCAGCTGTCCGAAGAATTGTGCATAGAGAATCGGGTAACGCGAACAACGGTGCTCTTAAATATTGAGGAATTCAGCCAATCCGATTGTCCGTTCACCATCGAGTGGTCTCGCGGAGCGGAGGTCAGAAGAACGTCCGATTCTATCGAGTGCGCCTTATATCCCGGCGACAGCGTCCACTTCGTTCTCGAGTTCAAGCCGAAGAAACGCGGCAGCTTCAGTGTCGAAGCGCCGATACATGTTCACGGCGGGCTCGACGTATTCAATAAATTACGTCTCGACGGCGAGTTTCCCGCCAGCACGATCGACGTAGAACCGACAGAGATATATCTCACGCCCGTTCCTTTAGGCATGGCGATTGGGAGAAGGTTTATGATCCGAGCGAGGCACTTTGATAACTCGGCTTCGATAGGCGCGGACTTTTCGTCGGTGTCGCGATGCCGCGGCGACTACAAGAACGATTTGATACGCGTCGATTTTCCAAATGGCGTTCTTCCTCATTCGTAAGTCGTCCGAGTACATTCTTACAACGACCAATTTGAATAGAATTTCTTCAACGATGAATGCTACTTTGAAAATAATGAACATTTTTTATCCCAACGAATTTGGAACTCTTAAGGCTGGGATAAAAAATTCTCCGACGAGTTGATCCTCCAACAGAAATCGTTTGCTTATACGAATATTCTATGTGCAAGAACGTTTAAAATAAATGTTTCTTTATAGGTGCATAGAACTTGAGGGAACGGTAACGTTCAAAAGTGATCAACCTGTGTCATTTTGCTTGACGATCGAGTTTCGGGACGATCGTGCAACTAGCGTGTGTCGCCTAAAGGTGCACGCGACGGCGGACAATAATTTATTGACGATATACCAAATGCGATTGTTTGACGATGCAAAACGTGTCTCCATTTATTCATCGCCATCGTCAAACAATGAAACGGGCGATCGTTCTCTTGGACAAATTATAGACTCGGAACTTTATTCATCTCGAAATGAAGAAATATATACTAACGACGATGAGATGGTCGGTAATAATGTACAAACAGACAAGAAAGAGACGACGGAGAATGAGCGAGTGTTATTTCGCGAGAGAGAAATCGATTCGAAGAAACACTTTGCGAAATTATCGCATCAAGATTATTTTATTGATGACCGGTGAGTGTTACAAAGAAATCACACAATGAACGAAAAGGATGATGTGTAGTAACAAAGTGCTTAAAATGAGTTCTAGTAAGGATCAACACACGGCAATTGAATCATAATTGAAAAGAGGAAAATGCTTTTTACAAATAACTTGCAAGTTTCTGTGCTTTGCTAGCGTTTGCGGAAAGTATATACACCAAGTAACGATATCTATGGAAGAATGGATGTATTCGGGACCCCTGAGATTTCGGTTTTACCTGAGCATTCCCCACGGTATCACTGCGGCTTTCTCAAATTACTCCGTGAAGAGGAAGTCGAACGTAGGATATCCCAAGAGGAAAGATAACGCGACTATACCGTCATTTATCGATGTGCTCGAGTCGCTCGTGGGGTCGAAGATACGTGATTATTTGGGAGAACAGTAATGTCGTGGTATATTCCTTGATTTCTATGTGCCAATTGTTAACGTACTGTTTCATTCGAGGCAACCGTTACCGGAAGACGATGTCGAGAGAATCAGTTATATTCTACGATTGTATGATAAGGTGCTCGACTTTCTTATATCACGCGGAGCACATTTAGCTCACGTCTCGACGCAATTTCTTTTAAATTACGACGATTACCTCCTAATCAATGCTGAAATCGCACAGAACGATGTGAGTTGCAAAGCATATATATATATAATTTAATAAGTTGACTCGAAAAATTGACTTGAACATTGTTCCGTTACACCGAATCTTTCGAAAACGCGGACGTTGAAAAGACTTTCGGAAATTTGCGCCGTCTCTTACTGATGTACATCATTTATTATAGGAAAAAATTCAAAGAAAACCGAATCAATGCGAGCGGCTCTCGCGACAGTCATTCGACTTGCGAAACCAGCGATGTTGGTTGGACGTGGTTTTACAAACTTACAAATGCTTCGTGCTCGCTGGAATACATGAACGCGAATATCGGATATTACCGTTCTTCACGATGCATTTCTCGAGAAAATCCCATAGGGAGTCGCTAATCCCGCCATCGAGGTTTACCGTATCACTATAAGAGCCTTCCTACAAGCTATAAGGAAATCGTTTATTAGAAGAATAATCGTCTTATATCTATAGAAAGCCTCCAAGTATTTTCCTCCGAATGACTCACTCATCAGAAATTTGACGGACCTTCCAGTTTGCCGAAGCAGTGTGAATTACACGAGAGATCCATCCATCGAAGTATCGTGAATTCGTCGAGCAAGAAACTCGATAACCGTTGCCCGGAGGAGAGCTTTCTGCTGGCTTGGCTGCAGTACCATTACGAGCAGCAACGCGTGCGAGACTGGATGACCGACCACCGCTTGAATTCGCAAGAGAAGTTAGACGAGCCTCGGTTAGTTCAGAATTTTCATCGGGACTTATCGGACAGTCTAGTGTTAATTGCCCTTACCGCGGCCTACTGTCCCTTTCTTATTCGCGAGTGCTTCGGTAATTTCTACATCCGCCCGAGGAACAGCGAAGAGGTAATTGAATGACACATTATCGCTTTTAGATTCTGTATAATTTTCACAAAACTATGTCCTTAACGCAGACATTACACAATGCTATTTGCTTGGTCACCGCTTGGAGAAAGATACGAGTTGGTTTTATAATCACGCCGATGCAATTAGTTAATCCGAATGAAATTCAGATGTTGATGCTGGTGACCCATCTTTTTCAAACTTTACCGACGTATGTGCCCAATGCCAAGGTATTTGTATAATTCAATTATATCCCAGTATATTCCAAATAATTAATATGTAGAAAAGATAAAACAGGCATGGTTTAGTGAGAAGAGTAAGTTTCATTCTTGAAAAATAGAGAGAAATATTGAAAGAAAATAGTGAGTCAGTTTTCAAAGAAACGAAGTAAAAATTGCAATATACTTCCAGGATGTTGGAATGTCCCAAGTATAAAACGGACTAATTATTCAATTTCTTGAGAATAATATTCAATAATATGCAATTTAAAGAAAGCAGGCAGGTGTGATTGAACATGATTTCTTGCGATAGAGCTGTTTTTTAAAGAGCTCGAAATTGATTAAAAAATGGGAAGTGAGATTTGTCTTAAGAATGAAAAAAGTGGTCTGTTTCTAAATAAATGAAAAGATATGATAGAAATAAATCGCTCTTTAATCGAAATTAAAGAGACAATACAGTCGCCGTTGTAAAAATGTACTTGAATCTTTAACAAAAATGCATTTGAACGGATTCGAGTAATATCATGTGTGTGATGTACAGAGAGAGTATATATGTATAATCGTTTGTTAATATAGATAAAATTGAGCTGCCCGCTATCTCAAACTGCAACCAAGCAAATAAGCGTTTCGAATCCGTCAGATAACGCTGTTAGTTATTTATTATTATTCGTCAACAACACCAATCGCTTTTTCAACATCCTAAATCCTGTATCGATCCTTCGTTTGAATATGCGTGATAACGGGCAAGTGCAAATACAGTTTCACGCGAAGAAAATAAGAAAATGTCAAGGTAAAGTTGTCGTTTTTAGGAAAATAGTTCGAGACTAATGTTTTTAACGGCGGTTTTGCATGAATTTATTCTTTCGTCAGCATACTTGTTGTTTTGTGGATGCGCCATCGGCCCGTACTTCGGTAGCAACCAATGCATCGTCTTGGAGGGTCAGATCGATAACGTAGGAATTATAAAAGAATACACGGTACGCAGCAAATTGTACGAAGTCATCGAGACCAGTTTGAGAATTAACGTACCTTATCGAAACGCAGCAGAATACGAGATATGGTTAACGGAAAAACGGCCGAATCATCCGTGTAAGATAACAGCGGTTTTCCTGAAGATTGCGATTAAATATTTTTAGACCTTAATTCCTTCAGGACAAAGTTGAGCAAGTCTTATATTTTCACAAATAATTACCAAAGCAATATATCATGACACAAATGCGCATTTAGCTAATCTAGAAATGACTCGATGGCGTGATCTATGTGCCAGAAAAATACCGAGGAGGCTTTTTCTAAATCAAAAGTCATTAATTGTTGTCGAAGGTGCGCCGGAAGTGCTTTTATCGATCAGTGTAGCGTGCATTGCACCTAAGCAACGGAAATTTTGGTTAATTTTCCAGTCGAAGATTGGTGACTTCATTATTCAGGTTGGTGTTAAACAACAGTTGTTTCTTGAAAATAATAAAATCATGATCAACGCAAAATATTGCGATGTAGAAATAAGGATATTAATTTGCTACTATCCTACAAGTAGAAATGATTATATTGTGGAATAAAATCAACAACAACTGTCGTAGATAAATTCCACTTGGCAAGCACCGGTTAATGATAATATTGTCATCGAGTGGACGATTCGGGAAGAATGCGTTTGCCCAGATCAGCGAGGTGACACAAAAAATATTTGTCCGTTTAATTTTAGTGTACCCATACTATCGCGCAATATGCAGCTCTGGAGATGCGTTGCCGAAATGTTTCAGAAAACTCTCGACTCGAGAGAGCGTATTTTCTGGTCCAAATATTTAGGTATCACACATTGTCAGTATTAAAATGTGTCATACTACTATTAAACCTACGTATAAAAAGTCCTGCAGAGAGAAGCGGTTTTGTCTTCATTCTGTTTTCATTGAACTGCACTAAAAGACTTTCGTTAAAAATTCTTTTTTACTTTGTATAAAATATCTTTTTGTAACAAAGCTACTCTCTTAAACTCTCTTGGATTGCAAGATTGCATCTTTTAATATTTATACTTACTATTCGTTTCAGATACGCACATCGGATTACGTTTAATACAATGGTTAATGGGGGACGACATTGATTCCACAGTTTCTGAATTTGCCCATATCTTTGATAACACGGTCACATATAAAGTAGCGATTTCGGACAAATCGAGCCCTCTTGTTATACCAGAATATTTTACTATAGAAGGTCGGTAAAAGTTCAAGTTAATTGCCGCATCATTTACATCGAATGAAACGGTTTAAATAAAACAATATAATTATTGCTTTTGAAGACGTAAAGAAATACTTTTAGGAAGAAACTTATATAATTGGAAGAAATATTATAATAATAAATGAAAAGAGTCATTCGTCGTTTTCGTGATGTTGAAAAATATATTTTCGAATTTTGGTAGAAAATTTGGTTTGAAACACACATAGATTGAAAAAAATGTGGAATATACGCCGTTAGAATCCGGACATGAAAACGTTTTTTTGTAAATAAATAAATCGTTTATTAGAGCCAATATTAAAGAAATACATTCGAGGGATCCGTCCTTCTCATTCGATGAAGCCACCCTGCGCCACGATCACTGCCTCGAGATCCTTGTCTTGAAGCGTGAGCACGCCGTCTTCAACTGAGCCTGGTTCATTGCTGCAAACGCCGCCTCGGTGGCGGAAGAAGACCGCGTTGGGCTGGCTGGACTTGTTGGTAACCTTCTCGACTATGCCCCACATGTAATAGTCGAGAGGATTCAGGTCGGGACTATCGGGAGGCCAAGTCCTACTGGGCCAAAACATGTTGACGTTGTCGGAGAGCCAATTCTGCACCAAGTGTGAACGGGTGTATCGTCTTGCTGGAAAATATATGGCCTCCCTGAGGCCACGGCCTCCATCCAAGGCTTCACCACCGTTCTCAGGATCTCCAAGTAGACCTCATTCGTTTCCTTCTTCTGGAAGAAGTACGGCGGCATGACGTCGCCTTCATTCGAGACTACGCTTAGGACGTGGACACTGGCCGGAAATTTCGTCTTGTTCACCACATCCTCGGGGTCGCGGGCAAGCCAACGTACGTTCCTCCGGTTCACCTTGGCATCCACAGTGAAAATCTTTTCGTCGGAGAAAAATCTGAGGCGGCCGGCAGCTTCCTGCTTCAGTGAACACATGAGCAAGTGGCAGCGGGCTAGTCTCTTGAGCTTGGCGGCATCGGAGAGCATTTGGCGGATCTTGAGAACGTAGAACGTGTACCTGAGATCCTCTTGAGCGATCCGACGGATCTTCCTCGCCGGGGTAGAGGAGTCCTTCTCCGAGGACTCCTCCGCGTACCTCCGGATAACATCGTACACCGTCGACTTGGGGTACCCGAGAAACTTGATTATTTCGTTTGGCGTCCTTCCGGCGTGAAGACTTTCAATGATCGCTGTCCTCCGGTTACATTCCGGGCTTAAATCGGTCATTTTGAGGTTACGCACGTCTTACGGTTTTCGCAACCAGTACGAAAAGGGGCGTTTTTCACGGCAGCCAATGGCGCTCGACGCTACCATAAATTTGCTCCACTTGCGACGCACGATATCCAATGAACGTACTGCTTTTCCAAAAGAGCTGCAGGCTCATTGGATATCGCACTGGTCCGCGGTTACCCATGCAGCTGATTTGCCTTGGTGCCGAGTGGCACCCATAGCTGAATTCTAATATAGCGGGAATTTCAAATTCAATTTTGTTCGGATTCTAACGGCGCACCGTTTATATATATATATATATGTGCGTGTGTGTGTATATTGGCTGTTAAAAAAATATAGCGATTTATAATGTTTACTAATCTGAGCAGGAAATGTTTAGCAAACATAAAACCGAGAAATTAGTCCTTTCAAAATTAGAAGCAATTTCTATATTGGTAGCTGAACAGGTTGACCTATTCATGTTTACATGCCGACGGCATGTAAACATACATAAGATCGTCTTATAAATTCGCTTATATGTAGAAATTATCCCAGTTATTCATCGTTTGAATCGCTATCACAATTAATTTTTGTGATAAATTCGAGAATTTAGTAGACAACAGTTTTATTATTTTAACAAGAAAATAGCAGAAATGTTTCATATTTGATGTGTTGACACATTGTGCTGACAGAATACTTCTTATAAATATCAAAATTAATTTAAGGTAACATAATCTTATATGCCGTAAAAAATTACAATTAATATAACTATTTATTTAGATTTATATTTATTTAATTATAAAAATGCTACATAAATTATGTGTATCTAGATGTAAGACGATCCAACGGACAAGTTCCAATCTGTATACACATCTCGCCAACAACTCCTTCATTATACGAGACGACAATGACTCTCACTTCCCTGTCTGGTAAAGAACTTCGGATATACATCATTAATTGCATACAATCATGAAGGCAAGTCATCATTAGTGTATGATTAATGTAAAAGCTATACCATTTAAATATTTTATCATGTAGAGGACGTAACTTAAAGAAATAACATTAGCCTATTATCTGTTTGATATCTACGGCATAAGAAACTTTACTGTACATTTTTACGATAATATTTTTGTTTTTACTAGTATATTACGTCTGAAAATGTTTCTTTATAAAATTATTATTTTGCACATATACGTAATGTAAATTCTTAAGAACGGTTTTCTTCACAACGAAATGTCTTACAAAGAAATTCCATTTTCAAACGTTATTCCTTTCCTAGTTGTCTCACGATCTCGTATTATCCAATTTTTCAATTTTTTTCTTTTTACAGTTAGCAACAATTCGTCTGTATAATTAATGACGATTACATACCTATTCTTCGTCATGGTTGACATATACGAATAAATTAAATTTAATCCTTCGAAATATTTTTGACATCAAACAGGGATTTGCGCGAGTACATATTGAAATTAATAAGTACCTACTGATAAAGGATATGATAATTGTTGAATTATCATGATTTTGAGCTCTAGAATGCATGGTAAACTTGATCTCAATTGGTCTAATATTTCTGTGTGCAATTTTCTTTTTTATTAATTAATAGTAACTTTTGGTCAGCGAACATAAATGTGAATATGTATCGATTTTCTATAATCGGCCGTTTGATGTTTTGTTATTATTTTTTAAGAAAACAATGCAAATCTTATAAATACCGCAAGTTTTTTTGGAAAATCACTTCCAATCAGATACAAGAAAATTTTCTTATAAAATTTTCTGAATTTCCCATTTTTTACACCATTTTTAAATTCTCTTGAAAATCGCCACAATGCAAAGAAGACGATGTCACAATAGAGAAAACAACAAAAAATAAAATTTAAAGTTAAAAGATTACTGTACGTCTATGATACGTTTACACTGACAGATCGAAATAAAACCAATCATTCGCAGAGCGATCATGCAATTTTTTACAAGCATTTTCTCTATTGTTACTTCAATAATATATCTCCCAATGTGTTGTTAAAAAGTTATTTTCTATTTTTACTTATACTGCGGGTATATACATGATGGTACTTCTATTTGTGGATTAATTTATATTATTTACATATACATTTACATTTAAATAACATTTACAATTGTTAGACAATACAATTGTCAAACCAATTTTCGACGGCGCATTTCCTTATGTAAAACGATATCATAATCGTCGTTCTCCGTCGATGCGCTGGAACCACTGCCGTGTGAGCTAGTTGCAGCACCGTCTATAAAAAAGAAAGAAAGTATAATTGATATGCAGTCAATATAAGAATTCAAGAATATAATGTCTTTCTGTATTCAATATTATTCACGATGACTAAATATACGGACTGATTATAAATTTAGGATAATATTTATGTGACTGCGTGAATTAATATGAATTACATTAATATACGCTGGCAATGAATTATAGTGTTAATTCTTACCAAGATCTGCATAGTTGACTTGACAGAAAGCTCTACGGCCACCGAAGGATATTTGATAAATAGGGAATTGGCCATCGTTACCGTGTTCAATGGCTGTGTAAGCATCGGCTTTGTGTTCAAATGTTACAAAGCCGTAATTACTGAAACACACGTTGTTGCACGGGCAAAAAATAAGTAAGCACAAAGGAAATATTAGAGATACTATTTTTGGTGGTGAGTGAAAATAAATTTTTCCTTCCTTGCAAAATAGAGAGAATTACTTACGTTTGTGGACGAAAATGAAGACTAATGCCTACAATACGGCCAAATCTCTCAAAACGTCTGTGTAGGTCTGCTTTGGTTATTCCATTTTCAATATTCCCTACATATATTACTCTTCTTTCGTCCACTTGACGTTGCCATTCTTTACGGTATCTTTCATTCTGATGTCTACGATGGTATGATAGAGGGGACCTGCTAAAAAATAATTATGAAAATTATCAAAAGATGCGTCTCAAAGTTTCAACCAATTCGAGTTGTTCTTTAGACGGATCGTGAATATGCTTCTCTTGTCGATAGTATACATGAGAGCTAGGTTATTTTTATTTTGACATTATTTACCTTCTCATGTCCTGATCTTGGCGGCTTCTGGAATATCTTCTATCATAATATCGTTCCCGATCGTTGCTGCCTCGATTGTTTGATCTTCGGCTCCTTCCACGAGAAGACGATCTAAAATGACCGTTATTTGTCCTTTAAATTTTTCATATTTCTATCTATGTAACTTATTCGTGAACTATCGTTTCCTCAATATCATACAGGATAATTCCGAGAACGACTATTAATAAATCGATCATAGAATAGGATTGACATGTGATAGAGATGGAGCAATCGTAATTTTTTTCCTTTTTTTTAGGTGAATTCTCGCTGTAAGTGGAGTTATCTCCAACTTCGGCAGAAGTTTGAGATGTTTCAGATGCTAATAATTATTGATCCATCCTGTATGATGCATAAGTTACGACATATACTTCTTTTGTTATATACCTTGAACGACGCGAGTAATATCGTGAGGAAGACGTTGAGAGAAGTGAACTGGAAGTCGAACTATCATGACTGCGTTGACGACTTGTTCGTCGTACTCTGCTATGTCTAGTTTCTTCAGAACTGCTTCTACTTTTACTTCTGCTTCTATTTTTACTGTGGTTTGAAGATCTATTCCTGCTCAAACTTCTGCTTCTACTTTCACTAGTACTTGACTTCCGGCTTCTGCGTTTGTTCCTGTTTCTCTCAACACTTCTTCTCCTGTATATACTCTTATTCCCACTCCTTCTCGTCCTTCTACTCTCACTCCTACTTCTGCTGCTGCTGCTGCTGCTGCTGCTGCTCTTATTTCGAGTTCTACTCTTGCTCCTGCTCCTGCTTTTGGTGTTGGATTTCGAACGACTTGAACGACTAGATTTATAATTTCAAAAATAAATTTAAACAATAGGAAAGGAATGGCTGATAAAAGTTATATCGCAGATATTGGCTTATTTTATTATTCAATATATTTCTTTATATCGTGTGAATACATTAATTATATTATAATATCCCGTGTCTTTGTATCAAATCGTTCGAAAAATTCAAGTGCTAAAATTTTTATGAAAATTTCTTATTATACACACACACATACACACACACACACACACATACAGAGAGAGAGAGAGAGAGAGAGAGAGAGAGAGAGAGAGAGAGAGAGAGAGAGAGAGTGTGTGTGTGTGTGTGTAATTATCATAAGACATTAATAAATTAGTATCGACTAATTGTATTACGCTACTCATTAAAATTAAAGTTTAAAAGTCCTAAAAATTATTTTCAGCAATTTTCAATAAAGAAAGAATTATCAAATTTAGCCAATTACCGCTGTTATTTAGACGTATATTATATAAGGTAGACTAATAATAGATTTTGGAGTTTTTACCGTTTGCTTTCTTGTTGTGGCGATTTTCCAGAAAATTCAAAAATCGTTTCATACGTCTGGACCGCTGCGTCGCAGTTCAGTAATTTAGTATTTCCTGCGTCATTATCTAATACAGACTTTATAGCTGTATCAATCTCACATCCAGACCAAATTTCTTCACCTTTTTCCACAAAAGGTTTTGTCATGGTGTACGCATTATAAAGGTACACCAATTTTCTCTGTACTGATATACCAGTTTTATTGCTATTATTTGAAAATTCTCTTTTTTTCCTATATTCTTCTAGATTTAACTTTTTACGTATCGGTTTTTTAGTTTCTTGTACCGGTATATTTTCAGTATTGTCTTGCTGTATTATATTTTTAATTTCATCATTCGAACTGTTGATAGTGGTTACAATGCTTTCCTTAATGTTCTTGGTTAATATTGAGCATTGTGTAGATGAATTTTGCTGTTTTTTCAGTACAGAAACTAATTGGAGTGCTTTAGGTCCTGTCTGCGTTTCCATTGCAAAACTCTTTTGTCGCGACTTTAAGATGGTCCTGGCTAGAACTGACTGAATGTTCATGTCGCCAGTGGCAGGAGCTTTGTTGATTAGATTCGGAGCTGCTTTTTGAGCAGACGGCGAATTAACTGCGCAGCTAACTTGTGTCAATATCACGTCGCTCTTTTTCGGCTGATTGTCACATCTCTCCGATTGATTTGATGTTTCACTTCGATGTGATTTTGATGTGTCTTTTATGAAAATGTGATGTATATAAAAGGATTATATAAATTATATTTACGAATAGTTAATTTATTTGCTATCGAATTATCTGTGTGTTACACTTACTCTTGCTCGCTCTTTCATTAGAATAAACTTTGCAATAATCGTGTTCCAAGTCTATAGAAGAACTATTACTTTCTTTACTTTTGAACATAATATTACTGCGATTTTCAGAATATTCTGTGTTTAGTACAGCGTGCGTTGTCAGGACGGTTCTTTTAGGTACCTAAAATTATAAAATTAAATTATAAAATAAGTCAAAAAAGGAGAAAAGTTTTTTTGTCGTAATAGAATTTACCTCCGTCATAACTACTTTCTCGCACGAGTTTTCGGCATGACACGGAGTGTATATAGTAGATTTATTGGATGCGCCATCCGTTTGACAACTCCGTTGCTTTACGTTGCGCGTTTTGTTTGGTAACTTGACACGACGTACGTCCTCAACAGTTGGTTTATCATTCGGTAAAGTTTCAGATTTTTCAATCTCTTCAAATTTTTCTAATAAACTAGGTAAGTCCACAGCTTCTATACCTTCTCCTATAACAGAAAATAAAGATATATATCTCCATTAATTCTAGGATATATACATTCAGAAGTCTCCGAAACCTCGGTGAAATTTTGAAGCTTCATTATTGTTAGAATTAGAGATGTTATGACTGTCTTAGAAAAAAAGTTTGAAGTCTCTTCAATAGCTCGCAGCAACAGTCAGTTGCCGCTAGACTAACAATGTGCCAGTGTAATTAGTCTGGGAATCCCAGTGTGTCAACCATGAAACCTTATTAGTAAGTAAATCTTTATTTATTTCACTTTAAGCTGATAGTGTAAATTTATACTCGAAACAATATTCTGATTATATATTTCTTCAATTTAATTATAACATCAGTAAATGATTTAATTTTAAATGTATTGCTCATAAAGAATAGAAAGTGTAATGTTATAATAGAGAAATCTTTTCCATAGTGTTGTCTATCATCAGGTTTTCTAGATTTGAGACCATTGGAAGTATATTATTATTAATAGGTCATACTTATTGTTTATCGTTGTACATAATGAAGATACATAATAAAAACTCGCAGCTACTCGAAGAGGTAAGGCAGAAAAAGACAACAAAAAGCTCTATTTCCGGAGTGCAAAATTCTTCGATATTCATCGGTCATTATTGTGTACGAAATATATCGCAAATTCATGAAGATACAGTACAATTAATTAATTCTTTCTTTATATATTACTCATGCTTAAATAAACATGCTATGATTATATGTATAAGTTAGTGAGTTTGTAATTTTTAATATAAATCCTAATTTTTTTCTTTACTAGTCTGTGAAATCGTCAGAAAACAGAAATTTGGACGTTGTTATTATTCGAGCCCTACAATTTTCTCGATAACAATCGGAGTTTTAAAGGCCAAATTTTTTTGTAATACTTTGAAATATATCCTTTGTCTAAAGATCAGAAAGATTTCTTCTCGTTTACCTCTATTAGCAAAAAAATCTATGCAATTCTCAGGCAAATAGAGCTATGACGTTTCCCTTGGATGAAAAAGTAATTCATGTTCTCTAACACATTTTTTGGTACTTATGATTTTGGACTATTTCTGGATGAATCAACGTATTTACTGGCTCATTTACGATCGATTGCAAAAAGAAAAAAAAAGTAATCAAAATACAATAATTTTCTCAATATATATAATAAGGAGACACTCAGAGATCACCCCTAAACCTCCGGTGTGGTAACCATATACACGAAAAATAAGTGCCTATGATTAAAACTTGAAATCCATAAATAGTCAAAAATACTCAAACTACATTCAAACATAGTTGACTCAAATATTTTATTTGATATGGAGTTTCAATTACCTGCACTCTCCTCCTGTTCTTGTTTCATTTTTGGAGTTACATTTCCTGTGTTCGTTTTTCTCTTTTTCGCATATGGACGCACTTTCTTAGTGCTTGTATCTTTTTTAACGGATCCATATGCTTGTCGAGATGTAGATGGTAGATCGATATTAATCTCTTTCTCCGTTTTTATTTCTCTTTCCCTTTCTATTTCTTCAATTTTACCGTCAGTGCTAAGGGGGAGATCATCTACATTTTTACATTCATTTTCTCCTTCAACTCCTTTGACTGTAAAATAGAAAAAAATACTTGTTTTATACAAAAATCAACAGTGTTGAAGGCAAACTGAAGAAAATCATTGGCAATACAAACCTATTTCCGCTTTTTCTTTCTGTGGTTCTGGTAATACATTTTCTACATTATGCAATTCTTCTAATGATTCTGTAAGCATAGCCTCCACACCATGTAATTCTGGGAACATGTCCTAAGATGTAGATATTTTTTGTAATAAATTTTGTATACACACACACACACACACACACACACATACACGTACGTGTGTACATATAGAAATATACAAACAGAAATAAATTGATATTTTTATGTTATGTTATGTTTTATTATATTCTTCTCTTTATATCATATTTATATAATCATTGCTATCATTAGAAAATTGCTTGAAATTTTTGATTTAGATAATTTTAAACAATTTTTTAATATTATAATTTATAATGAGAATAATATGAGATTATGAACCTGTATAAAACGATCATAGTTTTCTTCTTCTTGCTTAAGGTGTACTGTCGGAAGTTCTATAGATTGTAAAGATTCCAACTGCTGTGAGACTCGTGCTTTCCTATTTTAAAATATATTAAAATAAAATTGAGTGTACTTATATTACGTATCAATCAATCAACCAATATATTAACACGTATCAATCTATCATGTCATTCAGTAAGAACGATGTACTTACTTTTCTGCCTGGTTTTGCAGTTGCAAAAGATATGGAATGGTATTAAAATCCTGTTCAGTACATGAAAACAAGAGATCAGAACGATTTTGTATTATACCCTGCAAATAAATAATTCACAATGCAAACATATGTATTTATCGTTCTCTATTTATCATTATATCATTATGTTTTTAATTTATATGTACATATTTTTTTTAATTGCATTAATCTTGTATCCTATATAGATTAAAATATAAATATATATTTTTCACTGAATTCTTCAAAGCTTTTCTTTCATTTTTAAGATATTTATGTAATACTTATACACACACAATTATTTTTCCCTCTTACCTAGTTATTAGTGTTTCCACTTTTCATATTACACATACACCCTCATAATTTACAGATTCTTATATCCTTTTCATATTTCAAGTGGATATTTGTATAATTTAAAGGAATAAACGTCTTTTATTGAAACCACGTTAGCATACATGGGTATTGATTTAAGTGCATTAAATATATATATATACAGGGTGGACCATTTTAATCCATCCAGTCGAATATTTCGAAAACCAAGCCCGGGAGAGAAAAATTTTTCAGACAAAAGTTGTTTGGTTTCGAGGGGACCATAAGACGGTACCATTGGTTTGACCTTGAAGAATTATTTGAAAGTCACATGAAGGTCACCTCAATTTTTTTAAATGGCATCCTCTATTTTTTATTACATATTCTTGTAGCTGACCTCGAGAGCTTTCCAAAACACTATAATGAAATGTTTCTTCATTGAGTACTTTTCGAGTTATAAAGCTCCAAAGTTGCAATAGGAATTAATAGGAATTAATAGTTTGTAGATACAATTGGATATTTAGGTATCAATTGATTACGGAAATCTCTCCCACTGTTGATCGGAGTGTCAAACTTTATTATTCACAATCAGAGGCTTACGTCTGCCAACAATACCCATGGCTGATTATCGCCCCTCAGAGATTGTTGATATTCTCCTTGTTCTCGGAGAATGTGAACTAAATTATCATGAAGCTTCGCGAGTTTACCGGAATCGTTACCGCGAAAGAGAACAACATCCGAATCATACTACAATCCGGGACCTCGAACTAAGAGCTCGCCAAGGCCGTTTAGGACGTCAAAGAGCACATCATGCATTTTCAAATTGCAACTTTGGAGCTTTATAACTCGAAAAGTACTCAATGAAGAAACATTTCATTATAGTTTTTGGAAAGCTCTCGAGGTCAGCTACAAGAATATGTAATAAAAAATAGAGGATGCCATTAAAAAAAATTGAGGTGACCTTCATGTGACTTTCAAATAATTCTTCAAGGTTAAACCAATGGTACCGTCTTATGGTCCCCTCGAAACCAAACAACTTTTGTCTGAAAAATTTTTCTCTCCCGGGCTTGGTTTTCGAAATATTCGACTGGATGAATTAAAATGGTCCACCCTGTATATATATATAGAAAGTAAGCAGAAAATTATACATATATATAAAGCAGCATTATAAAATTGATAACATGTGACAAAATGCACTAGTCAACGAATTTTGTATCCTTGAATTTCTATTTTTTCTATTTACATTCATGTATAGAAAATAACAAAAAGTTATTGAACTCCAAGAAACAACAAGAGATTACATCTTATTTTAAATCAATAATTCGAGGTCCAAAAATAAAATAACAAAAACCTTAATGATATTGATGAGGAAAGCATAATGATAGAAAGTATAATATATACAAATAATATATAATATATATAAAAAGCTATACAGTTATTCAACTATACAGTCGTAAAAAGGAGATATTTCACAAGTGCACTTCATTTCACAGTCAAGCATTACTACCTCTTGCGGGTTGTAGATACTTGTATAGTATTCGTGAATGCTTCCTTCGTCGTGGAAATGTCTTTGTTCAGTCTCCATATCCGGAATCGGGGATTCTATCTCAACCATTTGCCTGCAATATAATTAATATAATGAGAAGAACGTTGATTAACAATAGTCATCGGTAGCGATCGGGCTGTTCACGCGGTTTTTAGGGTTTTTAGGTTATGTCGAGTTGAGAGAGAGAGAGAGAGAGCATGGTGCGGAACGCACGTGTACGGCTTGAAGTTTGACACTCACTTGACGTTGGCGTGGAATTTAAAGCGCGCTTAGTCACTAAACACACACGTGCGCCGCGGATCGATCGAAAAAATACGCGTGTATTTCTCACAATGTATAAATGCAGATTGCACTATTGGCGCGTCAATTGGATGCACAGACAATAGTGTCGCGTGTTGAGACCAGCTGCTGAACTAGAGCGGCAACCGGCTCGCGATATTCACCATTATTCACTATAGAACGGTCACGACAATGCGCTGTCACGCACCAAATTACACTCTGTCGAAAACTCACTATACTTGCAAGTATATTTCCAGATACGCGATCTACGGCTCGTGGCCTCTCTCACAGATTCTTTCACGATGCGGACACATGGAAGGGAGCGCTGCTTGGCACCACGTACGTGTGTGTGCTTCTTTCATGTGTAGAGCCATTTGAGCGAGGACGCGCACGCGCAAGAAAGGAAGAGAGAAAAAGAAAGAGGGGAGAGGCAATGAGAGAAGCCGGCTTTTCCACGTTGCGTCACGCCTTCGGGAATTAGTGGCGGTGAATATCTTGGAGAAATGACAAGTTGCTGAAAATCGCTTCTCCCTGAAACCAGGAGCGTGCGAATCATTTAGAATACGCGGTAGAATATAGATATGTGCAAGGCCGTTGTTTCTTAGTTGGCACAGTATAAATAACGTCGCGTATCTGCGTTCATGTAATTCGACACGACGAACAACGTTGCATGCAATGCCCGGAATATTTGTTCGGCATTTATATCGCAAATTTATTGCGAATTTCGATTCATGTTTGACTGTTCGCCGCATCAAAATCGTATTATGCACATTTCTAGCGCGCCGCGCTTGCGCTCAGTGTTTTCGAGATAGAGGGCGTCACCACTAACTGTGTTCTTTTTGGACATTCACGCGCTGTGAGCTCTCGCACGTGCTACTTTCGACACTTCTTTTTGAAAACACTCAATCGCGCCCTTTGGCATTTAAGCGTGCGTAAGATTGACGAAGACGAATTGATTTCGATTCGCTGACTCGTACCGATAATACAGCAAATCCCATTATCATATGTAACATGAACTATAGATTCATAGTAGTATTGTAGTTTTATAATAGGGATGTTAAAAGGGAATCTGTTTATTTTACTGTTATCATAAAGTCTTTTTTCCAGATCAGTGTTTGCAATTGACCTTGCCATCTTTTGGAATCACTAGATCTTTGGAGAAAAGCAGTAAAGGCACACAAATTGACCATAAATTTAATCATAAACGTAATTTTAAGCTGAGGAACCAATTAGGGTATTGCCTTAGGTTTGTATATTTTAGAAGAAGATAGCCGTGTAATTAGGACTTTCAGCAAGCGAAAACCTTTTTTGCAGTGTTGAACGATGCTTTTAACTATTCAAGGTTTACATCTCGTAAGTAGGGCAGTCTGATAAAAATCGAAATCAAATGAGATTTTATTATTCTAAACATTTGCCAAACTTTCGATTACTTTGTCTTATCTGTACTCGTAATTTATATTTAGCATCGGAATCTCTCAGCTACAATCTTTCAGTCGCAATCTTGCAAACTTCAGTGTGACGTTAATTCCATGCGAGATATAACAATAACGTAAGTAAGATTTGCCCGTTAAACGGCTCGAAAACTCCGAAGTTATCGACATTTTCGGTCGTGATGCGCACAAGTGTAAAATATTTAACTACCCTTTAATTTATTGAATAATAAGCACTATGCACACCGATTCTATTATCAGCAGACATTTAACGAGAATATTGTAATGTGGCATTTTCGCAATATAATTATATTGCAATATAAGATATTTGATTGAATTTCGTCCCGTATGTTTTACTAAACAAAAAGCATGAAAATCGACTGTGTCATTGGTTTGGCGAAATTCACTACTTTGGCACATTTTATCGATTAGTTACGATCGGAAACGATTGACTGCAAATAATTCGATTCTTGACGTGTATTCGTCCGAAACACATCTGTGTTTACTGTAACAAGCACGTGCAACATCCTTTGACGGTTCAATAGAATACCGACAACAATCGGATGATTGCTAGAACATGGTAAAGAAACACGTTTGGCTTGTCGGCATATTATGTAACATTGCTCGGGGCTTGTTTTGTTACTATAGTATATACATGTACTTTAGCATATATATAGCTTATCGCGTTTGTAGAATCAATAAATTATTCAATTTTCTGACCGTGTTATCTTTTCACATAAGAACTAGCTGATTAATTAACGAAACTAGATAGTATAATAATATATGTGTTGTAAGAAAGTAGATGGAAAGTGCGAAAAAATAAAATTAAGGTGAGAAGAAATGAGAGAATATTAAAAGAAAGAAATAATAACGGATATTTAAGAAAGCGACAGAGAAATGAAGGGAAGGAGTTTGCGAAAATGATTAGCACAAATGAATAGAACGAATAAGAAAATATAGTGAAAAAATAATTTGGGAAAAATCCGAACCATATATAAAGAAATGAGGAAGGAAGAGAGATCGGCATATTTTCCAGTAGGTTTCAACGGAAGACGATAATCCGATTACATTTTACATACGTAAAGAAATATAATTTGTACTTACATATCTTCGTCGTCAAATTCGACATCTATGGGACTATAAGACTCCCATTGGGAAAGGGATCTTTGCATCTCGATATCGGCGATAGCTTCTGTCATTTCAATATCCTGTGTATCATCATCGAAAGTGCTGACATCCATCATCGTGTTTGCATTATTTATATCTATTGTTGTCAATGAGTCATCCAAATTTATATGCGAATTCCCGTCATCTTGATTCACCATAATGACATCCTCGTCATCGTCAAATATTCTCCCAAAATCGGCGCAAGCTCTCTCATGAAATGGAAGCATTTCAATTGAACAAGATCTCCGGTTACTCAGAAAAATTCAGTATCGATTTTCCAAAGATCTAGTGATTCCAAGAGATGGCAAGATCGATTGCAAACGTTGATCTGGGAAAAAGACTTTGTGATAACAATAAAGGCACACAAATTAACCATAAATTTAATCATAAACGTAATTTTAAGCTAAGGAATCAATTAGGATATTGCTTTAGGTATTTTAGAAGAAGATAGCCGTGTAATTAGGACTCAGATGAAGTAACTAGGATTTCACCCAGTCGAATTACTTACGACCAGATTTACCTCGTCAGTTCTATCTTCTTCTATAGTGCAGCAATTTTAAAGCAATAACTAAAGCTTTACGGCTTTAGCGATTTATATACGAGAGAATTAAGCACGCGTTAGCACACGGAATATTCCAATTTGTTAGTTGACGATGTCTGGAACTGATATTTAGGTTTCGAGTTTTGGCCGTAACATATATAGGACGATAAGTTAAACAACGCTCGTGTAGATTGAGTCAATCTGAACAAAAATATCCATGAAACCCCACTCGCGCAGCATTGTTCTGATCCGACTGGTTAAACGGCGAATGCGAGTCTAGAATAGGTCTGTTCGTTTTCGTTGCACTAGTGCAATAAGTTGAAGTGAGAAAACATATACTTGTCTCTCTTCAACTTATTGCACTAGTGCAGCGAAAACGAATAGACCTTAGATGTCACTTCTACAGAACTTGTTCACTGAATCGCGCGCGATCGTTCGCCAGTCTTTTGAAATCAGTATTTCAAAATTGACGTCAAAATAATAAATGGCTTTTTTGTTCAGTTTAATGAGCGTGGTGTTTGTCTTTCGTCAAATACCCTGTATTGCATGGACAATTTGCGCAGTTTCGAGAGAAAAATGTGTCTCTTTAGCTACTATCGTTCATGTCCAAAAATGTTTTTACTTCCGATCGAATAATAAGTGAAATATGGCATGCTAACGGATTTGACTAATCATCCGATATCGTCCGCATTAAATTCGTACATCATCAATGGAGTCGCTGACAGAGCCTGACGACAGATCGGCTGTAGGAACCGAGCGGACTCTATCGTATGATGCGGAATCCCTTTTCGGTTATTAACGTAAATTCTCTCGTCATACTCTTTTAGCGGATCTATATTCCCGCAGATATACCGTCAATGAAATTTACAGCAGACGCAATTGATTTTGATTCCACAGATTTTGATTGCACAGATACGCACACATATTTAAAAATGTAAAATGTACAAAATTAGATCACAGAAGGGAATGAACTCTTACCTGTCTCTCACTTGTAAACACACACACACTTGCACTTGCAGAAAACGACTAAAGATTTCAAATATGAACTCTGTTCGTCTGTTCACTCTGAAGGGTTGTTTGAAAGTGTGTGACATCTGCCTTTAGCTGCTTTTAAAGTTAGTGCTAAGGGTAAAAAGCAAGGGAATAGGGAAGGGAATCGACCAATCACAGATCTCTAGGTCAGGTATCGAAATCCCAAAAAAAAAAAGAAATATCCTGCTGTGAAGATGTTTTACGACCTTAAAAGGCCTCGACAGGCCTTTTAAGGTCGTAAAACATCTCACACAAGTGACAAAGCGATTTTTAATGTGCATTCTGAGAACTAGCTGAAATTTCATGCCTTAAAGCCTTTAAGGCATGAAATTTCAGCTAGTTCTTTCTTCAGCTAGATTTTTGTTTTTCATTCTGTCCGAAAAACCCTTATCTCACGGACTACCAACTTTCGTCTTATAGCCCGGTGAAATGATGAATAGGATACTAGCGAAGGGGAAAAAATTCCATTGCATTGCATTGCATTTTGCCGACGCATTGATATATCGCAAAATATAATTAATATAATCAATCTATCCCTCTTATTATTAAATTACTCGAGTGTTATTAAGTTAGAATTTTTTTAACTATAGAGTAAGTAACTGTATCGCCTATGTGTGCGTAGCGTAAGGGATGTTTGTTGTGAGTCTATGAAGTGTTTAGTCACCATTTCGTGGTTAGACGTACGTCGGAGTATGCTTGCAACAGACAAAAATAAGAAAATGTAAAAACGAATAATTTTCTTCAAAGTATCCTTCAAAGTACTTCCTAGTTGCTTGCTGCGCTTGAATTGCTCGACAAAAAAAAGGTGATTACATGCATTTGTCTAAAAATTACATCGTTTGTCAACGTTTTACGAGAAACAATGTATTAATATGATTTTATAATTTAAAGGTTGAAATTTTCTTCAGAAAGATATGTGCTCGAGGCAAATGTACGCGGAAGTAAGCTGGAAAAAAAGACGAATAAGATAGAAATAGGGAAAATAGTTCCTATGAGAAAATTAGCCCTAATAACCCAGGTCCCTCAGTTTAAAGAAGAAGGTCACAGAATAAAGGGAAAAAGATGAGTATTTTTATTTTTCTTTCTGCTACGAAAAATTGGAGGAACCACCTTTAGAAGCCTGGGTAGAATGCATCAAATGCAAAAAATGCTCAACCTATGAAAGATATGTATTTGTAGGTGATTTATGCAATTAAAATCATGCGCTCACTTGCGAACATTTGTTCCGTGTGTACGGGGCGCGCATCTCCAATTATGTTCCTTTTTGTTAAATTACAAAGAATTGTATGTTTCTTTTTATTCTTGTTTTAGGATATAATTGTCCCTCTTCGATGATGCCAGAAAAATCATTTTATGCGACGATATATGTGGTAATAAAGGAATATATACGCACGAAATAACGATTGATACAACACTCTTCGAAAAATGTCTTTTCCTTTTAATAACAATTAATAAATAGCCGTAAATTAGTGTAACACGCAACTTACGTTTTTCTCATGATTTCTGTTGCGTTAATTTATTAATTGTCTTAAAGGAAAGAATCTTTTTACAAGTGTGCTGAGCGTTATCTTGTGCGTGGATTCTTTTATTTCCACATATTCCGTCACATAAATTGGTATGATTTTCCTCCTTAAAAAGGATAACGAATATTCAAGCCTTAATAAAGAGTTTGACATTATGATTTCAAGTTTTTCATTTGTTTGTAATAGAACGTAGAATACTGCAGTGCGTACTGATTCTAATATTTGTCCGATTATAATGAAACTCTGGGAAAAATATTCGCATTCTGGAAAGAATATTTTGCGATTTTTAAGCGACAAGCAATACTACGAGATAATTCGAATCGTTTCAATTAAATGCTCACGCTCGCGAATGGCAAAAAGTGGCAGGATCTTTCAGCGCGGTCAAAAATTAAAAATATAAACACTTTCATTTCAACGACGATAAGGCCTAAACTATCCAAGTATATATAGGCGTTCGTTAAAAAGAACACCGACACTCTTGCAGTCATATATAATTTTATTAAATTTTAATTGCAAGATATTTATAAAAAGAAGATTGATCTCACAACGAATTCATGTTAAGAACTGCGCGACACTCTTAACTTTTTACCCTGTATATCGATCAAAATACTAGTCCACCAAGTTTGTCCATGACTCTTTCCGGTTGTTCATTTCACCCGACTTCGAATAACCGGAGTAACACACGCTGCTTTAGCCCGCATTGATAACATCGATCGCATCTGTTCGGCATAGTTTGCGAGGTGGTGAGTCCGACGTGGGGTGAAGCGGGAAAAAAACATTTGCATTAGCGCCGAACGCAATAAAGCGACCAAAGATAAACTATCGAATTGACCAAGTTGGAGATATTGGCTCGCAATATCGTTCAGTCCGCAAAACGGTGTATGTACGTCACCCTCCATTTCCGGCTATTTGTAAATTCGTATTACAAATCAAGTTACGAAAAGCTTCGCACGAATCTCATCGATCGAAAATACAACCTGCGCTCTATACAATACGGCGTTTTTCCTTCGTCATGGCTAGTGAAATATTCGTTGGAAAGTCCCTCTTAGGCTAGACCGATAGTTTTTCTCCCATTCACTCTTTGTTCTCTTCGGCATTCTTTGTCTCGCAGTGAAGAAATTTTACTATCGTTTTTTTTTCTTTTTACAACATACATAGCCTATTAAGACAATTTCTTTTCGGAAACTGTTACGTCGAAAACTTTTCCTTTACCTAGTAAACAACCAAGTAGAAGAACTTCTCCCTTAGGACAGAGAAAATTATTGTCCGAATTTCGCTAAAGAACGACGTATTTAATAGCGGAGTGAGTGGACCGAATTGATATAAGCTTTGAAAATTTGGATATTGTTACTGGGCCGACATATTCATAAAGTTGGAAAAATATATGAACAAAAATTTAGTCAAATTTACTGCAACTTTTGTTGGACTAAAAATGCGCATTATCCCGTTCTATTTATCTCTTTCCGATAATGTTCGGATCACGATGGAATTCAGAGATGAAAAGGGGCGACCGCAGTGGAAAAAAAGAGAAAAAAAGTCGGATGTACTACTTTATCGCGGAAATGTTGGCGATGGGGAAAAACCTGTTTTATTCGAGAGGACCGGAAAAGGAATGATCTCGCTATCGTCCAATCGCGTATGCAGTAGCATCGCGATAGAGGATGGGAGCAGGCAGGAAAGGCGAGCAAATCTGCTCCCGTGGAGCGACGGGATAAAAGAGACGATTTGCAAACTCGCCCTCGGAGTGGCACATACGGAGCACCGATTCCAGTCGGAAGGCAAACGCAAGCGCGAAGTTATCGTTTATAAAGATTCAACCTGACAGAGAAAAAGGGAGCTGCGACAAACTTTATGAATTATGGAACTACCCCCGCGTTGGGAAAATAATAGGCACCGCGGTCCTTTCAATTCTTTCGACACACTCGCGTGTGTCAACTGAACGTTTCTAATCTGGATCTTCTATTTCAGAGAGGCTTGTGATACCAAATTTCAAACGAATTCGTCGATCGAGGCCATCATTTCAATTCAATTTTTAATATGAAATTGCTTTTTTTAGATAATTTTCCTGGGTTATGAACTCGATTATTCCGCTAGCGCTGAGTGGAGGAGGAGCGAGAATAAAAATCGATAACGCTCAATTTCGGCTTTATATGCATTTTTTAAAGAGTGACTTCTTCCTCGATACCTTATTATCCTAGAATATCTTATAGGATTGATCGCCATCGTCTGATACACGTCTAGTTTGAAAGAATGGAGTTTAACGAGACTTTATTAAGACTTTCGGCAAGCTTATCTTTAGACAGCGTCACACATCGCTGCATGATAATGCTGCTGCGGATAATTGCGAGAATTGACAATCTTTGACAGTCTGATAAGACCGTAATCGTAACAGGAATATCGTACTTTGAGCTATCTTTTTTTTTTTCGTACTTTCCAAGGGCTCGTAAGTGACAACGGAGATAAGCAAAATCAATTTCACCGGTGATACAATTTACGACGATATCTTTTTGCCTGAGTTCTATTGCCGATCGCTTTTCAGCGAAAAAAGAAAAACACCTCGTCTAAAGTAATTTACGTGTATCTTTTTATACAATATATATTGTAATACTTAATTGTTACAATCACACGTGTATTTTTGGAGTTATACGAATCTAATATTTCCAAAACAGCACCAAGTTGCAGCAAGTTTGTTGGATATTTCTATCTTTCCTTAATTATTATTTTTCCTATTATATACAGTTTTCCAGATAGGTATAGATATGGGAAGGAAAGTCATATATGTTCGATCATTCAACTTTGCAAAAACGTTCACGATAAACCGGCACTTTCGGGGAACGCTCTCGTTATCTACGAGCCTGACGACATTGTTACCTTATCAGAGTTTATATGAACGCTACGATACCTCACGGTGCGAGTGTTAATGAAAACTTGGAGTACTATACAGCGTATCTTTCTGTGCTTTAGTATCAGCGATTATTTGTGAATAACTGAAATAATTGCGCGTCGCATTGCGCTACGCGATATAGAGCGATATTAATGCGTGATTAAATTTATTTGTTCTCGAATGTATTCGTTCGAGTGGGAACCATCCCGATAATAGCTCTTAAGTATTATCTTGCCACTTATTGTCACAGAATATTATAGCTGTGAGATTACGTTGAGAATGCCCAGACAGTCGTCAACGTAGTCTCGGATCGAAGCCGTGCCGTGTGATATTTGAATCGGATTTTGCTACAATGACGGAATCTAAAAAAACGTCTAAGGTTAGTTTTTTCTTTTTTTTTTCTGAGAATGTAAGCATGTTTCAATCGTGTTGCAATTGTTTCCCCCGCGATCGCCGTTGTTGAAATATAAGTTGAAATTACAATGTTTAGCGTGGACGAATATTGCTGAATTAACGGTAGGGGTGATGGAAATTTCAACGGAAATTTCTCGGATACATTTATCGGAATTTTCTATCCAGCAACGGCTGCTATCCCCAAAGACTGTAGGGTTTCCACTTTTTCAATCTTAAAGAGAGAAGATTTGAACATTTTTTCACACTGTTTTTCCATTCTCCCGGCATGTTGCTCGCAGATAACTTTTTTCGCATTTACCGTTTGTAAGTTGTAAGGTTATTTCTGACCCTGTGGTGGCTGAATGATTTTTTTTTTCTTACTGACGGATATGATACTGCACAGGCAATAATGTCTACGATTCCTGTATATGTGTTTATTAAAATTGTAGATAAAATGTCGGGAACATTTTCCGTAATTATTTTTGTTGCATAATAATTTTACGTTGGTAATAGTTTATAATTTGTTATTAAAATTCAAGATTTCTTTTTAATTACCGTTTATACGCGCATTCGCAGTTATATCGTTAGGTTGTTGAAATATTGAATATCCTAGATAACATGAAAATTCTTTTCTCTCTTTCTCCGTGTAAAGCCTGCTTGTAATTGAATGCTCCGGAGAATTCATGGTTTTCTGTTCTTTCGTTAATTTTTTCATTAATTTTTCCTGGTTTCTTGTGAAATGTTCATCTCTAACTTTCCCTTTTCGCCCTTTATTATTGCATTCGCGTCAATTATTATTGCATCGATATAACTTTCTTCGAAAAAATACGTGCCAGAATGCATCATTGATACGTCAATGAAGTTTTTCTTGGAGATAAATTATATTGACTAGGGGAGAAAAATAATCGATTAGATTTTATCTTCTTTCATGATGCGATCGAATGTTTTTTCACCGTTGCAATATTGAGAGATAAATTCAGTCGAGTCTGTAATCTCATTACGCAAATACGTCTGAGGTTTCGACGCAATGTATATGCGTGTGTGAAAAACCCATTTTTTTCTTTCCTCACTCGTTCGTACCGCATCGATGTTACTGGTTGGTCGAATCTTTCCCGATTCGAAGGTAACTTATATGATGCAAATATTATAACGCAGTTCCCGTGTGTTATTGGCAGGCAAAGAGGGTTTCTCTCGGCGTTGGCGAGGTTTCGGTGGAGTTGGACGAGCCGGAGCGGGGCAACTGGTCTAACCCGATCGAGTTTGTTCTATCCTGCGTCGGGTACGCCGTTGGCATCGGCAATGTTTGGCGTTTCCCTTACCTCATATATCGTAATGGTGGCGGTATGTACGTCCCGCGGCATACACGCGTAAAACGCGATATGATACGACTAAGCCGTAAATACAGTCCAGATTTGCCGGACATTCGACTATCCGGTTAATCGATTCTACGGGTCGTCCGATTTCTCACGTTTATCAATATATCCGAATTATCCGACATGTGTGAAATTCTTTTTGCGAAGCTTTTTCTCTGATGATACGGTTCATCCACGCGCTTATTGTTACGTCGTTCCGGATAGCTGTCACGGAAGCAAGAAAAAAGAAAAATTCGATTCTAAGAGTGGTGAAAGAGAAGATACAATGAAATCGCAACAATTGAAGACATTACTTATTAAAGACATGATTTGAATATATTAATTATTGTTATAGGGGCATTTTTGATACCTTTTATTCTCATGTTGATAACAATGGGTCTACCCATCTTCTACCTGGAGCTTTGTTTGGGGCAGTACACCGCATTTGGGCCCATTAAGTCTTTCAGCCGTATGGCACCTGCTTTTCATGGCGTAGGTTATTCTACCTTGGTCGTAATAGCCCTGGTGATTATATATTACATGGTAATAGTTGCGTGGACTTTATTCTACACTTTCGCGTCCTTTTTGCCGAGACTCGCCTGGGCTTATTGCGATAACGATTTCAACACAAAATGTAAGTAAAAATAAGTAAATAATAATATAACAATAGGCGGCTGTGTTGAAATTTTATTTCGAGTAACGAATTGAAAATATCAAATGTAATTTAATATTTGCAAATGAAAAAAAAAATATTATATCCTACAACTTTTGTAACTCTGATTGTAACGTTTAATTGGCGAGTTAGAAAACATCAAAGAGCCAGCAAAATTCACCAAACACTAATTTTTACGTAAATCGTACTTTATTAAAATTTCTCTGTTGTGATAAGAATGTCAATTATGATGTCAAATATCTACGTTCTCCCGAATAGTAAATTTAAAGCGACGACCATTTATGAAAATTCATATTTTACGAATAATTTCTATGCAAAAGAATTTTTATGCATTTTATATCATTCGTTAGTTTCTATAGATACTTATAAATTTTAAACGCTAATATCGATAGACTGTTACAGCGGCCTTGATGACATAAATTGCCAGAAAAGTAATACCATGTTTTTCAACAAAACTTGCATGACCTTCGATGATGTCTGTATGGGTTTCTTCAATTCTTCCAAAGGCAATAGCACTGGTTGTTTTAAAAATGACGGAGGATTTCAACTATTTACTAGCCTTTATACTCGGATATTGTCGTCCGAAGAATACTACAGGTACGATATATATATATATATATATGTCCCACTTCAATTCTATTATTTTTGAACGACAGACCTTTTCGTTCAACCTAGAGTCTATTTCTCTTCGTCAAAAATGCGCCGATAGTTTCCACATTACAGGAGATCGAAAAGACCTTTCTCGTAAAGCGAATTTTAGAAAGCCAAATGGAAACATATTTTTGGCAAACTTCAGTTGAAATATATATGGAATTAAAAACTTCACGTGTCGGAGTTCCAAAAGTATATGTAAAATTAAGAACTTATCGGGCGCAATCGGTAACTGACACGTTCTCGCCAAAGAAAAATCGTTCGGAAAATATGCAATTATACGAAATAACGCGGTGGAGGTGGGACATTGTGTTTAATTGTCATCAGCGCTGCATCGTGTCGGAGGATCGGTAACGAACCTTACGCCGCTGTTCAGCGTTGAGGAGCAAGCAGAGAAAATTACGCATGCTCACGCCTGCAAAAGCGTGTAATTGTCGGTCACATCCAGCGACTACGTTCTCGGTATACGCGGTGCCACATGGGAAAACTTCGGTAGCATACGGTGGGAAGTCTTCGGGTGTCTCACCCTAGCCTGGGTGATCTGCTGCCTTTGTCTAATACGCGGAGTTCAGAGCGTTGGCAAAATTGTCTACTTCACAGCGCTCTTTCCTTACGTTATTCTCATAGCACTGTTGATACGAGGTAAGAAACAAAAGGATAATCGACAGGACTGTAACTCAGGAGGATATTTGCACAGGTGTCACGTTAGGGGAGGGCGCAACCGACGGAATTCTCTGGTATATCACGCCCGACTGGTCGACATTGAAGAACGCCAAGGTCTGGGGAGACGCTGCCTCTCAAATCTTTTATTCGCTCGGCATCAGTTGTGGTTCTCTAATCACTCTCTCGAGCTACAGCAAGTTCAATAACAATTGCCACAGGTACGGCTTTTTTTGCGATGAAAAGAAAATTTCAGTGAAATGCTTACATATGTAGAAAATTCTTACCGGTCGAACGTTTTCTGATTCTGCCAGGGACGCGATCTTTGTTAGCATCACAAACCTATTTACGTCCGTTTTCGCCGGCTTTGTCATATTCTCGGTGCTCGGATTTCTGGCCCAGCAGATGCATATGCCAATTAACAAGGTGGTTCAGAGCGGCCCGGGGCTAGCTTTCATCGCTTACCCGGAGGCGGTGGCGCGAATGCCGCTACCCAATCTCTGGGCCGTCCTGTTCTTCTTCATGCTCTTTGTTCTCGGTCTTGGCAGTCAAGTGAGTACACTGAGTGAGCTTTAATAATATTGCCCGCCGTTTCTAAGCATTTTCCGTCTGGAGAAGAAGCTAATACGAGCGATTCGATCTTACGTGCTTTCACGCCTGTCGTGGCAACCTTAGGGAGCTTATGAGGTTGTACAAATGTTTAATCCTTTCAGTCGTGTAACGTTACTCAGTGGCTGGGAGCGATAAATGCGAAAGCGCTTGTCAATACACTACGTCGTCCGATGAAGCAACTGTATGAAGTTCGATAACAAGTTGATGATTAAATATAAATCAAAAAAATTCTTTCGACCAAAGTTGGAAAAAGCTGTCTGTTCTCCGAAAAAAGCTTTACTTTCGTCGTACTTATGAGAAAATTAATTACCAGTGCAGCCGGACGGTCGTTCAATGTTCTCCCGCGTAACGAGAAACATCGCGCTAACTGCATTTGTTTCGGAGAGTTGTTTGTCTTTTCTGGTTATTCGAAATAGTTCGGTAAATGGAGCGAAATAATATGCGCGCGGTATATGCGACCGTATGTTCGGAATTTCTTACAAAATCGAATTACAAACGATCGGAAAACTGCAGGGGATAGAATGATATTATAAAATAATAATTGTTTACATGATTTTTCGCATCTTTAAATTTAACGACTTATTTTTCATTTATTATCTGACATACCGAAGATTTAGCCGACTTTTTGCCTCATATCGATGAGGTTTTTTTGAGGTTAAAGTTTGAGCATTTTTCCCGAAGAAAATCAAATTACGCTGGTCGAATAGACTGGCGAATTTCGCTCGTTTTTTTTCCAAAAGGAGGAGGATAACATTTCTTTCATGCTGCAACCTTTTATACTTAAAGCTTTGCTGAAAATCTGTTCGCAAGATGTTAGCCATATGTCAACAATTTAAAGTTCGCGAGTAAACGTGAAGGGCGTAATTTACAGTAACAATCAATACTTACCCAACAAACGCGCAATGTAAATGTACCTTTTTACACAATAAAGTTACCGTTCGGCAACTAGTAGCTTATTGCGAGCAGAAGTTTTCTTAAAAAAATTCTCTTCCTTTTCACAGGCGTTAAGGCGCGTGATCGATCCATACATAATTTTTCTCAAACAAGAGAAGAGCATCGTCGTTATTTTTCATGGTAGTTTGCAGGCGTGCAAGCGATAAATACCGCCATACTGGACAAGTGGCCGAATTTGCGAAAACGCGAGGGTTTCGTGATCATAGGTATATGCATTGTTTGCTGGTTACTGGCGATCCCGATGGTGTACGGCGGGGGTATCTATATGTTTACACTGATGGACTGGAATACCGCCTCTTGGGCGATCCTACTGATCGGAGTCGCCGAGGTCGTCGAGGCCTCTTGGTGCTACGGCTGCAATAAATTTTTAGATAACGTCGCCGAAATGGGAATGCATTTCAGCCGTTTCTTCCATGGCTACTGGTGGCTCAGTTGGGTTGTCTTGGCACCTCTTACTTGTTTGGTAAGCGTCTTCCGCTCAATCCTTTCGTTACCCAGCGCAGGAATTTCCATTGATACTTCTACCAAGTATCTCACACAGACGAAGCAATCTATCGCTTTATAAGCCATTATTTTGATTATTAATTGGGAAATTGTTACTAAGGTGCGCTTGGAAACAAATGTTTCTCTAATCGTGAGAAACGCGTAAAATAAAATTGTGTGATAGTTTAGATGTGTTTTATATGAAAACATTCCTGTATAAACTTTGATCTTGCAACGTCTCGATTCTCCATTGTTATTGAAATAAGTTATCTCGACCCTTATCTTTATACGCTTCCGAGTAAACTCAATGCGACGATCAAAACTTTAACGACAGAATATATTTGCCAAGCGATACAATCGACGGTAATAACGAGAAGAAGATACAGCATGACGGTGCTTAATCCCATCGGAGTAAGGAGTCTACGTTTATTGACTGTAAACTTTGTGGAAAGTTCGGTGAAAGAGACAGGCACCGTGTATTAGTCGCGACCGTCTCATGAAGACGACTAATCGAATTTATATGGAAAGTAAAAACTTTTAGACTGTGCGGAAGTGCTCTGTAGAATAATGCTGCCTAAGAAATATTCCTTAGTTTTATGAAGTTATACAGATTGCTTCATAACGACTCTTCGATTTGTCAGAAAGAAAGGTGTCACATGGATCTCCCGCTTACATAATTGAATGAGTTTTATTATCACGATTG
Source organism: Dinoponera quadriceps (assembly GCF_001313825.1). Taxonomy (NCBI): domain Eukaryota; kingdom Metazoa; phylum Arthropoda; class Insecta; order Hymenoptera; family Formicidae; genus Dinoponera; species Dinoponera quadriceps. Next base: position 108,976 of record NW_014556124.1, read on the forward strand.
TATTTCATTTCTATTAGAATTTATTGGATTTAGTTTCATGTATACATAAAAAAGGATTTGTGTTATTCGCAAAAATTTATCGGAATAATGCCAAGGTAGGGTTTATTAGTTTTACCGTCCGCAAGACTCGTTCTGGGCCGCGGCCCTAGGAGGCGAATTTCCCACGACCAAACTGCTTAATTAATCCGACTGCCTGTCCGGGGCATGCCAAGCGAATTTTTATTTATAACGGCTGAATTTTGTCTGGGCACGGTTGTTCGCGGAATATCTCCCTCGGCGGGACACGCTGGTGTGTGCCCTGCGGAAGTTAGTTTTGATTAAAAATATGAAATCTCTTTTAATTGATAATTGTGTCACGTTTCGGCCCTCTCGCACTATTCTAATTGCACGAAATAATTACTGAAACTTCGTGAATTAAACAATCGCCGTTTGCAAATTCGCGCGTCAAGATTAAAAAAGTGCTTTCGATATTTCCTAGCGAGAGCAATTCGATCTTCTTCAAAATCTTACATCACTGGATATTACCGGAGAAGAATATACGAGTTCAATGGATTATCAATTATTGTGAGATTTCAAAATTTATGATTACTTTTTTACCGAATAAAATTATAGCGCGTTTTTCCACTCCTGCCGTACGTGACCAACTAACCAAGCTTTTATCTATAGGGGATCTTTATATATCAAACGAGTACCTACACTGTAGCAACTTACGGCTCGTATAAATTCCCCAAATGGGCGGATGCGATTGGAATACTGATCGGATTGTCGACTTTGGCGCCGATGCCGATCTTCTTCGTTATAAAACTATGGCAAGCGAAGGTGAGGAGATAGCTCTGGCTGGAAGATTCCGCTAATGCCACTTATAATTAGTATATCGGAGATTTTTATCTCGGGAAAGAACAGAGAAATCGTAACAAACATTCGGACATACATACATATGGTTAAAAATTATTTTGCGAAATTTATCAAAGTTCGAGATTAGATCTCTCAACGCGTTGATTTGTTTCAATTTTATGTGAATTTTGCGAATTTATGATCTCGCTTCGTACTACTCTTCCAAGAACATAATAAAATCTTTTGAGTAAGTAAAACCGCCCACGTGACGTGACAGTTGTGTTGATAAAGGACATTTCCTGTGATCTTTCGTTGAATTTTCGTTAGAATAGAAAAGAAGTTTTTTTACAAACAAAAGTCAAAAGTCGTCGAAACTTTTTCTTCGACCGATTTCTGTGGTCAGATTTACAACGCAGGTATGTAGACGTTGACATGAGTTGTCGTATTTGCATCGTCCCGATTAGAATGGAAATTTCTCGAAGGTCGGCGGTTACGTTCCGGTTTAAAAGTTAGACTTAGCCCGTACTGTAAAATCTCAAGAACTCGTGGAACGTCTTAATACAAGTTCTTCCACGGTACGTAGGTAATCGTACTTTGAAACGAAAAGTTTCTCTCTGTGAACCCGTCGCTCTCCATCGTTCCGGATCGCACCTATTTTTACGGAGAGTAAGCGAGGCCGACAACTCGCTTTCTTGACCGCCTTCCGTTAGCCGATAAATTTAACATTACTCTTATCTACCTTTACTTCCGTTGTTTTTCGAAGATACTCGCGATATGACCTCGCGAGATGCCCGTTATCGGATCGGCGACGATTTAATTTGCGCCTTCTTGATTGTTCGCAGAATTACCGAAGTTTGTTCCAACCCTCGCCACTGTGGGGGCCGGCCACGAAGAGGAATGCGCCGGATGACGACAGTGACAACACAGCGGTGGTTAATCCGGCGTACGATAATTCTTCGGATAAAGCTTAGAGGCTTGTCTTGAATATTGAATCGTGAAAGAAATTGAGTCGATAAGAATGCACGTGTGTGTGTGTGTGTGTGTGCGAATTGAGTTTTCCGACAATCTTTTTATCTCGATCTGTGTGATAATTATTAAATCATATTAACTATTATGGAGGATACCAAAGTGAATGACGAACTCTGGTGAGAAAATGCTCTCATTTAGATAGAACCAAAAACATTCTATTGTTGAAATCACTGAGTTTATATACTTAACAAAAAGACCTTACAAAGAGAACGTCACGTATATAAAAAAAAAAACATTCAATGCAACACAAATTTTGAGAAAATAGATACTTTAAAAGTTAACTTTATACGAAAATAGACATAAGGTCGGTGCAATTAATCAATTAGAACGTTTCGTTCGTGATTTATTGTGTAAAAGCATTTAGAATTCTACGCAATCGGTGCAATGTAAAATTTGCAAAAGAATGTCAGTATTTTGCCGACAAAGTATTCCTATAAAGGGCAACTTTCAGAATATATATCGATAGCATGTAATAATAGTAGTGGAATTTCGTAGTTACGCGAAACAGAAATCAAGACGTAAGTTAATTCCGCGCGTTTGAAGGCTAATTTTTGTAAGGAAAACTCATGCGTTAGAAGTTGACTTGGCTCAACGTATCAACGGAGCAACGTCGGAAAACGCGGAGACTATCGCGTTGTTCCGCACCGTCTTTTCTGCTAATTAATGCCGGCGAACATGGCTGTTACTCGGGATACCATGTCCCAGCATGCTGTAATATCGCGCGGCTCGGCCGCTTGTGTGCACCGCGCGCCTTATAGGTCCGCGAGTACGCGCGTCCCTAATGGGAATTACAAGCGGTTGGCATCGTGTCGTGCCGTGTCGTGCGTGGCCGATCGATGCTGGAAACTCAACTTTGCGAACTCATCTTTTCTTCGATATGAGAGCATTTATTTGGTTTCTGATCGAACAAGAAATCATTCGCGAAAACTTGCAATTTTACTTGTCGAGGAGATTTTATTCGGATTTACAATGAACTTATTCGAATTATGTTGTATTTACTTTCTTTTCTCGAAAATTTCTCCGAACTTTGCACGCACAAACATATAACAAGCGCTATCGTGAGATGTTAATTTCCAGTTGAAATTCGCACGATTAAATTGAATCAGGAAAGACTGGATTAAATTGACTTACGATATTGTTCGTTAGCTAATTAATCAGGGTGGGGAATACGGCCAGCCCGTGATTACCGAACAAGAAAAGATAGCCGGTTGGTGTAATTAATGCAGCTGCAGTGGTGCAACATCGCAGCGTCGACGCCGAGCCTGCTCTCGGCCGCAATACATTCGGCTTAAGCGCGTTATATACGTGCACCGGAGTTATCGAAGTTGTTACCTAATTTTACCAGAGCGACGCGCCGTTACAGCTGCTGCGTCGGATCTTCTATCGAATCTGTTTAGACCGTTATAAATTAACCTTCGTTTGTCATCGTTCAGAAATTACACTGTCAATCTTTCTTATTCTTTTTTCTTTTATTTCATTCCTATTTTCTCTCCGCAGATCTTTCTTCACTTACGATAGCTCGTGCCGATATTTCTTGACTTTTAGCGCAATAAATATTGAATAAATATCTGCCTCTTGGGCAAAAGTTACTTGGCCGATGTTTACTTCTTGAATTTTCGTTTATAGAGATCTTAATATTTCGAAATCAACATATTGAGAATATAGAAGCACAATGCATTTTTCATTTAAAGTAATAAAAATAACACCGCTAAAAGTAACAATGAGAATATGCCTTTCGCAAGATTGAATACGACATTTATGATAAGCGCTTCCTGATATGTGATTTTTATCACACTTTTAGCTAACCGCCTTGTGATAATGCCGTGGATAGTGCGGCGAACACACATGAGACGTCGGCAAATTATAACGTCGAGAATAGAAATGCGCAACATCGTGCACCGGAAATTTATTGTGCAGAAATTGCGCCGACTCTCGAGATATTCTTCTTTTTTCCCTTTCCGAAATCCACGAACGATGCATGCTAAATCCTGAAGAAACATCATTCCAGAATCAAGCGGAGCAGACAATATCTCGACAATTTAAACGTGAGAGAAATACTAAATTCACGATGACAATTCAGGATAATGCAATAACTCCACATATCTTTATATGTCTCGTACTTTTTCCTTTTCTTGAAAAATTCAATTTTCATGCGTACGGTATATTTTTGCCTCATTTCAGGATCTTATTTACATCTTGGAATACTTTATGAAAAAGTTATATATTTTTGGGGAAAGTAAAAAGGAGTACCTCTTATTTTCAAGGAAAATAAGGAAACGATTTCACGCGGAGTTATTTCAGCTTTAGATTCGTAGAAAGAGAATTTAAAATATAACGTATGTATCGAATCGATATAAATTACAAGGTTTCTTTGCTGGTTCGTATCGTCATGTTGCATGCGCGAACGTTGTGAATGAAACTTTATTCGGGACGCCAACAGGTTACAAAATGCGCGGCAATTAGTCTTTAAAATCTCATTATTTATCGCGCGCTTGTCCGTTTGTTCACTTCTTTGGCACCGTGTTCGCACGTTCGGCCGGTAATCGAATCAGTCTGAGAACGGGAAAGAATTCGAAGTTTTACTCGCAGTTTATCTTTTTGTGTGTCGCAAAACCGAACGAGACGACGCTTATCTTTCGCACTCGAATATTTTATCCGTTGCGAATTGAGAAAGATCAAATCGACCCAAGTAGATTCAACGAAACAATTACGTCGGCATTAATAGAACGATCTGGTAGGTCGATTCATTAACGGGAAGTGCGCCGCGCATTTTATCCGTTCCCAATTACAAGATGTTTGCTGCGAAATATTTTAGCAGATCGATTAAGAGTCGGTGTGAATCGTTGGTGATATCGTATGTTAAGGTTGAACAACAGAGAGAGTTATTTTCTCTTAAAAACCGTTACTGCTTTTAATATTAATTTTTTGTCGTTTAGAAGAAATTACAGGATGTACTGCACCCATATAAAAAATTTCAAATTCTCCATAATTTTCGGGCGAAATAATCAGATTACTCTTTGTGAAAGTAATGAAAGTAAAATTCACTTTACTCTTGTCCCTAATCTCTGAAACGTCATGTTCCAAAGGTTGTCACGGTTTTAAATACAGCCCCTGAAAATAAACGATCGCACAGTCGCGTGCGATGTGAGTTGCATGTCGGCTTTTTCTACCGACGCTGTTGGAAGTGCAAACAACTTGCAACTCGGACACGTGCTTAAACGGAGCTTTCTCGTTTATAATAAGACGATGAATAAGATTCATCATACAGTTACTGGCAATTTTTTAGGCGACACGAATAAATTGTTGAATAATTTTTTGGAGAAGAAGGAAGAATTGATATTTTCCTTCTTTCGGTCGCAACCTCCGCGTAAACACGCTTTAAACCGATAAAGTAAGCCGGCCACTCTTTGCTACAAATGCGGGCATAATGGAATTATATGGATCCGTAGAGCGGATTTAAATTTTCAAGCGTAGCGTTACGCACGCGCGGGCGCGCAGATCTGGATTCGGGATCTGTTTTATAATCCGTGCTATTAAAGTCGCCGTAGCATTTGCATTCTCCTGCTCGCGTGCCACCGCTTCCGCGGCGATTTTTGGCCGGAACAACCAGAGGCGTGACGGGCAGAACATGAAATTCATGAGAGTGCGCTAGACGCGTGCTTCCCGAGCTTTACCGATTATTATCGCGGGAAAACGTTTTGTTTCCTCTGCATGAATACAACGGAATGACGTGTCAATACAGAGTCGATAATATGTCGTCTACAATTAATACAGTAGCCGCTATATTATAGTATAACAGTGAGTAGGATAGTGCAATATAAGACCTGATGATTTTACATTACATAGTAATATAGAGCAGAGAGATTCGTCAATTAGCTCATCCTCAAATCAAATCAATTATTCAGACATTATGACAGTCTTTGTAGGAATAAATATGGAATAATTAGATTCATACGTAGATTCATATGACTGTAATTATTTCTCAAGTAATAATTAACTGTAACTAAATAATACGGAAAATTTTAAATTTCGGAAAAAGCGCGACCTCAATTAAATTTTCGTTAACCCGGGAAATGTCGAACGGAGTGTAATTTACACTCCAGCGGTCCAAAATCGCGGACACATTTCACCCATACCGTTCAAATTCACCGAAATTATTAATATCTTTCCACTTAATTAAACAAATTGAATTATTATCCGGATATTATGCAAATGCTTTCTCGATATTAGCAACAAGAAAGTATTCCGTCATATGCAGTAACGAATTATAATGATATAGAAATGGAGTGTTAAACACACCGGTTTCGCGTTTCCACGATCACAAACGCTCGTTTCGTTAGTTAAGGAAAGGCATTGAAATTTTATTTTCATATTCTCTGCATGTTAATATATCTGCGAAGAGGAAACCTTTGCACCGTGGTAAACATCGTTTTCGTGAAATCCGACCAAGTAGAAGACGATAAAAATCGATACTTGTTCTAATTTGCGCGAAACGTTAAGCAACGTTGTGCCTCTTTCACAATTTCGCTAAGTACGAACGCGTAAAAGCGCATCGGAATGAAGATGCAAATATAATAAAATACGGAAAGTGCTTAATTGCGGATGGCAACGGGAACAAGAGGGAGCAGGTGCTCCTTAAATTTGTAACAAGTGGCCGTGCTGCTGCCAAGCACGAGTAAGCAATGAAAAAAAAAAAAGAAATACACATATATATGTGTATTCTTTGCGAGCTCAATTACTCGCAGGGCTTACGGTCCAGCCAATATACAGTTTCCTCTCTGTCTTACGACCCTCTGGAAAAAGAACATCCTACCGCTCGTAATCGCGACAGTGCTTACTTAATGTACGACGTAAAAAGTAAAGTAAGCTAATGAGAAGTATTGAAAAAGGATAAAATAAATTATATATACGTAATAAAATACGCATGTATGGGTACAGACTTTTGGATATTTTTTTTTTTATTAATTTAACTAATGCACAGAATCGGACGCGAAGCAGTTTTTGTGCTTCAGTTGTGGAAGAAGAACGCAAAGAGAAACTAAATGAGCTACTGCCGCGCGAAAGCCTTTGTTGTTCATCGAGATCCGTGCAGGGTAACTCGCGTTAAGGACGTATTGTAGTCGCGAATCTTTACCGAGCTCGGCGACTAATGCGACCAAATTACGCGGCACATCCGAACTTCGGTTTTGTCACGATTACGAGCGCAGCGGGTATTTTCAGACGAGCGCGCGACGTAAACTCATTATTATCGTAACACGCGGACCAGCCAATGACAAGCATTTACTCATTTAAGTCGTCTACCAGATAGATACGTACATTTCGTAAATCTGAATAAATCTTACGAAATAATTTTCCACCAGCATTCTTTCGCGAAAGTATGCCTCAAAATCATCTATCGTAGATGATCTTTAATTTAAAACAACATCTAGCATTTCGTATGAAATTGAAAATTTGACAAGCTGAAAGTTGATAAACAAGAGAGTTTACATGTTGCGCTATTCGAGCCGAAATTTTGGTTTTGTTAATATTAACCCCGCAAATTCCATTGAACTTGAAGCTGCCAATGATGTTTTCTGCACAAAAAATAAATATTTAAATATAGATTCCCTATCCGACAACAAGGCTAAAATAAAGTCTAAAGATGAAGAGAAGATATTGGTAGATTCAATGCGAAGCACCTGTGAAATTGGTTAGATTCTAAATTTCGACTATTTAATAAACTCGTCAAACGTCTATTAAAGCTAGAAACATGCTGTATAATAAATAATTTGGATGATCGCTGTATTTTCCGTCGTGGTTTCTCGATACAGCATCCTGTATCTTTTCACTGCTTCGTCGTTCCAGATACTCATTTATCGTACGACACTGACACTCGTGCAGACAGAGAGGAATGCGTGTTTTAATTAACGCGATGCTGACGAGAGCCTGATTAAATATTTTAAGAGTCGCGACGCGAATGATAACCAACGTGCACGTACTTCTTGCGTTGTAATATGTTCGTCGGCTCGAAACGATTATGCAAAAATATACGAGAACATTCGGCAAAACTTATTTTTGCCAATCATCAACAGTTATCGCCGGCCAATTAATAATGCATGCCTTTGATAACCGAGAGGTTACAATAAATAACGCTTTTAAAACATTGCTTGGACTTTCAAAACGACCATAGCCATCGGTACGATATCTAGTTTTCCGTTACATTACGTTTAAAACTGTCTAGTGACGCGGAAAATATTTGTATTGATGTATTAGTTATAATCCCCGTCGGGTGATTAAAGCGTTTCATCGGCTCTTAAAATATTTGGTCGAGTTCTCCTGCCCATCACGTTAATTAACACGTGTTCCTCCGATCTACTCATATTTACGCGAATGTCAGAGTGAATATCCGACAGAGCAGCCAGGTTGTTGAAGCCAGGACGTAAAGCGCAGAATGTTGTAATTAGATGTGTTTAATAAAGAAAAGGAGTGCTGTGTGACCGATTTTTTCGAGTTGTTGTTGGTCCGTTTTGTTTTATGATATGGACGTTTGTGTTGAGAAAATGGAATAGATGGTTTTTAGTCGGTTCTAATGTTGGCCTCGAGATGAGAAAGCGGCTCGTCGACGAGTGTAGTCGGAAACTAGCAGATCACCGTGGGAGGCAGGTGTACATTGTTCTGCCACATTGTAAACGTCTTGTGATCTGAAGTGCGTTTCAGGTATATATATGATTGTGTTAACTTATAAGTGCTCGAGTGCCAGCCCAGTGAAGAAGTTTTAATCTACCGATTCATTCTACCTATAATCTTTCCTTATTCTTACAGGGTGTTTACAAGATTGTAAAGGACGCTTGCTGAGGATAAAGAGATTTTCGTGTCGAAAATCTAATAACTCTCATGAATGCTTCCTTGCACGCGTCTCCTTTTCACCCTTATTTAAAGAGTTATTATACTTAATTCAGTTTTAAATTTCTATCGGCACACAGTATTATTGGACACACAGTATACCAGCCTTTGTCTTTAAGATTCTTTTCTTTTCACGCCTCTTGAATATTCAAGTCCTATTAAAGCTTTTGATGTCAAAAAGAAAGTATAATGAAAGAATTATTACAAAAAAGAATGTTTATTATTTTTACTGATAATCCATTAATGTTTATTAAAATCATTATCGCACATTCTATCTGTTTAAGGGAATTAAGTGAATAATATAATTAATACGTTATGCTTTGAGATTAAGAATAAAGATTAAATGCAGATGGAATATCAGAATAGCTGAATATTAAGAGATTTTATATAGGTACTTCAAGTTCGACGAAATTTGCGGGATTAATGTAGAATAAAAATTTTCACTTGGATCATTGCAAGTAGACGTTTAGAGTTACATAACTTTTCAAACTATTGCACTTTGATAAAAAAAAATCATTTGTTACAGAATGGAATATTTAAAAATTGCATCCTTTTCCTGACATACGATTACTCAGCAAATATGATAGTGAAAGATGTCCGTTTCAACAACTTTTACATTGAAATGACAAACAAGACTTTTAACACGATAAAAGCACGTTTTCGAGATTATAAATAATGGTCCGTTCGGTTTAACGACATATTACAAACTAACTCATATTTCCACGATACAACTTGCGTATTGATTGATATCCGTTACCGAGTAACGATTAATAAAATGCATTTACTACGCGTTAACAATCACTCGTCCGCGATATTGTAATTTGCGTGGAACTTTTAGATAATTCAAGTGCTTAAAATGCACGGCAGTATTATGTGTTACGTATTACAATTTAAAAGATACATACAATCGTGACTACGATGGTCAGATTTAAGTTCATACGAGTGATGAAAAATCGTAAATCGTGTTCTATACGGATTAGTTCAATTCTAACATACGTTAGAATAATATCGTCCGAAATTAAATAGATCATCATGTATAAGGAGTTTTGTTAAGTATTTTTACGGTCCAGCACGCGTTATTGTTTTGATGGTCGCGCGTCCTCTGCGCGCACTAATGTTTGTAATTATTCAGCGGCCGTTACGGACAGTGTTGAACGCGCAGCAGGAGATTTGGCGCGATCTTTTCAGACTCCTCAAGTGAGTATTTTCCAGACGTGATACTTCACGTACGTTATCGTCGTGAACACCGAAAGCATTCTGTAAATCCTTAGGTAAACATCACATTAGACTCAGAGATAAAATGACGCTACACCGCCGTACCTAACCTCTCTATCGTCTATTCGTTGAAACCGACTAATTTCTGGAGCATTATACAACTAATTAGAACAATTATTTTCCGTCTCAGATCCGGTGCAGAGCTTACGGTCGTATCGTGAAGGCAAATCAAGTTCCAATACATGCTGGAAACCGTACCGGAGAAGCTGGTTCGAGCCGAGCTGGATCGGCTCGAAGGTAAGTTTACAGATTCCCTCCGTTGAACCTTTCACGATTCAAAGTCGAGATAAAGTTGTCAGAATATACATCGTTAAGTTACATACTCAAGAGTTAACCCATTCTAACAAAAGTTGCTCGTCAATCAATAAAATATTACCTTTTTGTCATAGATCTGGAAACAGGACGTGGCCAGCCTTGAATCTGCAGTGATTGGTGAGTGAAAGATGAATGGAAATCAAAATTAGAAGGTAATAGGTAGAAACATTTAAAGTGACACAATCAATGCGATCAATGCTTGATGTAGATTTTATGTTTGTTGAAATATCTAAATTAGAAGATCATTTCTCCAAACGCTTATTTGATAGAAATTTAAAGTATCAAATACTTTTCTGTCAAATATGTCTATTCTTAATCTCTCTAATGAGTACGTAAAAATCTAATTTAAACTGTGTGATTATTTCACTTCTAATTATATTTCGTTCTAAACATATTCCACACAACTATGTATTCAGTGTGATCTTCTAATTGTTTTGAGTGATGTATAATGCGCAATGGAATTGCGCCAGCATGCCAATACGTGCGTGGAATTCTCGAGTACTTTGCTCGCGTTAATTTAGATTTCGCGATTATCAGTCGTATGTTTTTCAGATTTTTCATACGTGCTTTCACATCGCGATTGTCTTTCGCAATCGAATATGAGTTTCGTCTCAAATTAAATTCATCAGACTATCGCAAAGAGAAATTACGGCAAACAATTCGATATAATAATTGTGCGTGAATATAATGATCTAGTGATTATTTGTTTGTTCTCGTTAATTTCGTAGTCGTTGCGATATTTAGTTTCCATTTTCATACATATAGTCTCGCGCGAGATATGATATTATCGGATATGAATCATTATTTACGGAAAGAGAGTTAACAAAGTAAATAAAAAGTCGTTTTTCGCTTATTTACATCGAATTATTACATTGACCAGTGAGATGAAAACTTAAAATAATTGAAATAACTTTTTACTCGCGAAGCGTTCATAGGTTTCTTGCGATCTCTGTGATTTCCCGTTTACGATTTCGATATGTGCGGGGCTATTATGAAAGTCACCTCCGCAAAAATATTGCGAACATACTTTCGCTAAGATATGGCGAAATCCTCGTGCGTGAAAATTTCACGCCGCAATCACGATTACTTCGTTCGCGTACGATGCTGATCGAATTCGAGCGGTCGGCTCTGCGATATTTTACACGCGAGTGTGTTCATGAAATGCCGAAATTTATCGTACCGCGAATGTAAAAACTAGAGCTATGCTCATGTCGCGATACTCATTGAACGATTTTGCAAATTCCTATTCGTCTCTTTTGAATCGATTCCCTTTTCCGGAAAAATTGACATTTTTTATCGATGCCATTGAGATATTCATGCCCTTTTAACATGACATTAATTGGGTTAATTGAATCTGGTGAAGTGTTGTGAAATGAACTGCGATCAACGTGAGACGAAGGACGAGTTCCGAGAGATGCAGAACGACATAGTTTGGCATACAGAATTTCGTCAGTGGACTACATTCGCTGGTTTTACAGATCAGTAAATCTGAACGCACAATGGTGAGTGCTGAATTCCAACGCTCAAAGAGTGTTATTTAATGTAGCGCATGCATGATTATGAATCGCATTGATTTGAAAAAACAAGACTAGAGTTAGCTATACATTACTGTGTACAAGACTGAGCATATGGATGGACATTTAATATTTCTATTGAAAATGTAACATTTTAATAGTATTTTCTGAAATTTACTCGACCCGAAATTTATCAGTGCATATGAAATCACCTTTTTAAATGTGGAAGTTCAAATGAAACATTTTTAGTTATTTTATTTAATTAAAATATTATTACATGTATTATATGTATGCCATATATTAATTTCTCCGCTTATAAGCTAAGGAAAAACTGTGTTATCCACGATTCGCGTCATATGCATCAACACGATAGAATTTATTTTGAATCTCGCAAATGTACACCTCTGTTGATATTATTGAAGCATTATCTTTATACTATCTGTTTGTAATAGATTTCTACTTGGGTAATTATGATTGCAAATGACAATATTGAAATGACAAGATTGAATAGATATTTTGCAAGAAGTTCTATTCTTTAAGAGAGCGTTACATTTGAGAATTATTTTCAAGTGGAACAATATGTGATAAATAATTTAAATTTTTATTTAAATATCAAAGAATTAAATAATTCGCGTGCAGCGTCCAAAATTTATAATCAGTAACCAACTTTTAAAGAAAGATAAAGTAAGACGCCAAAATTGTGCGTAATTTCTTTAAAAAATCTCTTACAAAAATTCCTCCTATTTTTACAGAAATAGTGAAATATTGCTTTCTACGATATAACACTTCTTTATTTTCAGTTAGTGTGACGTTTTGGTCTTGATAATTGTCTTGAAATGTCTCGCAATTAGCATTTTATTTTCATCTCTTTTTTTTTTCTTTATCTAATATATATGAAACGTCAATATGTGCATAAAATTTTCTACGTCTTTCTCATTCACTTTCCCTGTGTACCTTGTGCAACGTTGGGTCTCCTTCCGCGTCTTTAGTCTTGTCTCGCTGGGGTGGCATTCATTCAGCACGCTCCCATTTTTCACATCTTTCCCTGCCCTCGCCCCATGTCATCCGCTACCGCGATCTTTCGCCGACTTCTTCGCTGACTCTCCCGGATACCTGGCTCTCTTTCCTTTCATCTCTCTTGCTTCTTCCTTGTCCCCCCCCCCCCCCCCC